>NC_056729.1:588900430-589032930 GCF_019279795.1 Protopterus annectens | reverse complement strand
CATAGTCAAGAATGTTTAGGGTTTAGAAAATTCCATTTTTCTGTTTTAGAACAAATAGTTAGTGCAAATCATATAAGGGGGTGTAACAACCTTCTTGAAATGACAGAAATAAAGTGGCAGGCATTTTAAGGGTGGACAGGTTCCTGGTCTGAATGAACACATCAATGTTAAAACTTTGTTAAAACTGAAAGTTGTTTAGATAACTTTTGTTATTATTAGACTGTTTTACTACTTAGAATAAGGTTTTAATATTTTAGGTATTTCACATATGTTTTCACCATATTCACCAACAGGCTCAGCACAGCCAACCAGCATCCAACCATCATTCAATACACAGACAACTCCTCCCTCATATGTTTAACTCCCTCCCTACCAGAACTCCTACAAACAACCCAACAATTTTTCAGACACTGAAAAATACCTCTCTGACTCTTAACTCGTACTCAGTCCAAATAAAACAAAGCTCATGCTTTTCACTAATAGCAAAAATACTGGTAACTCTCCCCCCTTCACCATCTACTCAGCCAATAAAATTAAATGTGAAACTGTCCAGCATACCAAACTCCTTGGAGTCACAACTGCCAACAACCTACAGTTTGACAAACACCTCAATGTAACTATCAAAAATGTCCAGATCAAGCTAGCCTCACTTACAGAGTCAAGCCATACTTAGCAGAAGCAACTAGACATTCCATAGCTAGGACTCATCTACTTTCTAGCCTTCTATATGCCTCAACAATATTCACTAACCTCAGAAAATCAGATCTAAACAAAACTGGAGTACTGCTATAACAAAATTGCAAGATTCGCTACTAACCACCCTTACAGATGACATCACTGCACAGCACTTAAGCTAAATTCAACTGAACTACCCAGTTTCCTATTCCTCACCTGACTAACTTTTTATTCATTCCATCTTCCATCATCCAGATAACTGTCCAGCACTCAAGAGCTTAGTGCAGCCCTACTCAAATAGCAGGCCACTAAGATCCTCCAACAAACTCAAAGTAACTAAATCTAGTAACCATTACGACAACTCTCTACTCTCCCAACAAATATCTAAATCCTGGAATTCCACGCCTCAGACAATACTAAATTCTAGTAACACATCCAAATTTAAACTAGTGCTTAATAGAACAACTATCAAAAACTGGTTTTGCACTAATCCAGGCTGATCATTCTGTCCTTCCTTGTTCTTACAACCAAAATAGCTCTTCCTTTACTAAAGTCTAACATCCCAACTATCCCTTCTCTCACAGAATTCCAGTTTCTGTCTACCTATCTCAAGCTCACTAATGCTGCTATTTTTATCTTCTTATCTTAAGCTTCCATATTCCCTCCTTCTTGTACTTCATCTCATCTTAGCTATCATTTAGTACAAGTAACATCAGCATAGCAACAATCAGCCATATTCTTGTTCATATACCATACATGTATCTCAAATATTTATCACAAAAACTATGAAACTGATTTACTGATCAGTCATTTCTCCACGATGGCACCAGCTATTTCATATTAGTTTGTTAGCTACTTTCCACTTTATATTACTCTCTCAATTGTTATTGTTTATGTATAAACTATTTACTACCTATAAGTACCAAAGTTATGTATTCTTGATTATCGATTTCTTGTACTGTTTTTAATGTGTTTTTATAATGGAGCTTTTCTCCCAAGGCCTCCACTGGAAAAGGGCCACTGGCCCAGTCAGATGTCTTTGGTAAACAAATGGCATAATTTATTTGTTTTAATTGTGAATGTTGAAGAGTTAGTAAAAGTTACTTAGTACATTTTCTGATGAAGTTCAGTTCAGCGTGAATAAACAGAAACGAGAGTGCTAAAAAGTATTGTCTTTTTTTCTTTGTTACGTTTTCTCTAGGATGAGTTTTGAGGCTGTCACCAAGGTTTTTCATTTATTTGGTGGCTTTTTCTTAGTTTGGTTGAAAGTGGTGTGTGTGTATATTGGACCTGTGCTTTTCCTGTAACCATGAGTATTAATACTGGTTCCATTAAAATAATTATCACTACCAATTGGAAAATTATTACTGGGAATACTGAACTGGTTAACGTTATTGGTGATGTACCACAATTTGTTTTTAAGACAGCAGCAAATTTTAAGTTGTATTTAGAAAGAAATGTAGGGTGTGAAAGTAAATAAATATGCTGTAGAGCGGGAACTTTTTCCAGTACTAACTGCAAACATTGCTGGTATATTACAAACACTAGTAATCTTTTTTTTTTGTAAAGGCAAACAACAGATATAACGGTCAAAACAGACACAATGTTTATGTCGCTTTACATAGTAATTGGCCCCAGTTCTATATAGGGAAGAATGTTAGAGGTCTAAGACTACATATCCATGAACATGCTAAGGATATAAAGGATCATGATCTCGCCAACGCTTTAGTGAAACATTCCCTTGATTGCCATGGTTTTCAAAAGTTTCATTTCTTTGTACTCAAACAGGTCAATGATATTTCTTTAACAGTTGTAACAATATTTTAGAGGTCAGGGAACTAAAATGGCAAATTTTACTAAGAGCCAATAAGTTCCCTGGCCTCAATGGTGTTTTAAATGTTAAGAGTTTGTTAAAAATCAAGACTGTGTATCTGAAAAGTGACTTTTAAACCTCTAATTTTATTTTGTTGCATACCTGATGAAGTTCCATCAGTAAATTAAAAGGAACAAGTGTGCTAAAAAGACATTTTTTTATACATCATTCACTGATTTTGTAATTTTCCTGGTGACATTTGAATATTTCAGAAAGGTGTTTGTGTATTGTACTGCAGTTCCTTTTCTGGAAGTTTTTACGTTCTTTCAGGTATGTATGTATGTACATATATGTATATACAGGTTTACCATTAAAATGTTGCCGTGCAATTGCACGGCTATGAAGTATTCGAATAACAGATGTTCGAATACTTCATATGTGGGCAGGTTACATGAGCGAACAGTATATTTGTGAATGGACTGTGCATTCGCAAATATAACGTTTGCTCACGTAAAGGGATTGCTGTACAGTGCGGTTAGGGAAATACATCCCTTTCCTCACTGTAGTGCGATCCCAGAGTCAGCATAACAAGTTAGGGGGGTGTGAGGGGTGCATCCCCCCACAGAGGGGTGCAGGGAGGGCTGGTCGCCCCTGCATACATGGGAGATTAGGAGTAGGGACTAGGGAGTTGCGGTAAAGGTGGAATTGTTGTTAATGCCGTAAAATGTTGTCGGCATTAACGGCTGTTTTTCGACATTAGGGCCGTTTGTTTAGGTGCAGCTTCGGTACAACACTTCGCTGTTACATACCTTTTTTTTAAATTTCAAGATATTGATAGTAAACCATATATACATATATGGATCTACTTCACAATGCCGAAGTTTCAGAATGCCAACAACCATATGGCCGACACCATATGACCGACATTCGAAATTGTAAGTAGACCATATAAAAGGAAAATAAAATTTCCTTTCAACTGCTAGCAGGGGGGCTACGTCCCCCTACACCCTCCATGGGGGGCTCCGCCCCACACCCCTGTAACTTTAATATACCAACTCCGAGATCGCACTACAGTGCAGGAATGAAAATCTTTCCATACCGCACTATATTGAGATGCTGGTTCCGCAATGTCAACATTCCGAATGTCGATCATATGGTGTCGGACATATGGTTGTCAGCTTTCTGGGGTGTCGGCAAGGACAGGTAGAGCTATATATATATATATATATATATATACACACACATACATACACACATACACATACATAGATATATGTATATATATATATATATATATATATATATATATATAGATAGATATATATATATAGATATATATATATATATAGATAGATATATATATATAGATATATATATATATATATAGATATATATATATATATAGATATATATATATATATATATATATATATATATATACATACATATATATAGAGATAGATATACACACACACACACACACACACACACACACACACACACACACACACACACCACTGGATGTTGGATAGAAAATGTTAGGAGGTCTGACTGATATGTATGCGTAGGCATGTCCAAAATGTCAAAATATCAGTACTGCATAGGACTGTAGTGATGACTGCAGGACATCCAGTTATGCTCTTCTAACTAGACAAACACACACCATTTGTGCCATGAGTTAGAACCCCTTCCTAAACACAGATTAATGAACTCTGTAATCAACGCAAGCAACACGGCAGGAGAGAGGATGACATCATCACTGGATGTTGGACAGAAGATGTTGGAAGGCTGTCTGAAATGGATAGCTAGTCATTTACAGCTGTCAAAATATTAAAGATCTGCACGTTAACACACTGATGAGGGTGCAAAGTGTAGTATTTACTGTTCTGTTTCCAACATGAATGTATACCTTAAAAAGATGGACTTGCAAACCATTTGCAATCAGCTGTCCTCATTACTACAAGTACAGGAAAAAAAATTAATGCATAGTCATTATAAAGATGTGTATGGTATATAAGAAAGCATTTCATATTTATTTCTGTAGTGCAGTTGATATATTTGTGAACAAGTGGGTGCAGGTAACAGATACCTGCAATGTACACATGTGCTCTTTCCTTAAAAAGTGCCTTCCCTTGGTTTGTAGTTTTACATGTACTTTCATGGAATGAAGAGTAAATGGACAGTAAAACATAAGCAATACATGCTACTGTGCACTTTCCATAGCATCGAGCAGTGGGCTTGCAAGATTGATGGCAAAGTGTTTGCCCATGCGAGATGCACATTTCTACAGCTTTCCCTGCTTGCATGTAGTTAAGCAGCAAGCAAAGGTGAATCTCTCTGCCAAAACTATTACAGTTCTGAGTACATTACACACCTGCTGCTTCGCTGGCTCTGTGGCAGCAGGTGTAAATGCATTAAAACATTTCTTTTGGAGACCAGATGATATAGGGTTCAAATCCAGGTGTAATTGTTTTAAACAAGTATTTATAATGCAATGAAATAATTCTTTATTCTACATTCAGTGCATGTTACCTTAGCGCAGTGTGTTTAAGCAACATTGCATGGAGGTAACTGCATCATTGAAGAGTCATTCACAGTTGCTTGTCATTGGCGTGCGATGCCAAACTGTGCACAAACACAGTGGTTAATTCAATAAACGTGTTTGGAAAAAAAGTGAAGGGCTCCATTGTTTTGTTTTTTTTATATGTTTTGTGTGTGGTTCTATTTTTTGCCTAGCCAAGAATTTAGCCCATGTTCTGACAAGTCAACACTCTATGCTCCTTTCCAGCAGTGACACAGGTGGAATCTCATGGGACAGATTAAAAGTGTTAAAATGGGGGTAGACAGGAAAGTAGTGAAATGGGTAGCAAGTGAGGAAGAACAAAGGCAAAGCAATACAAGATTATGCAGGAGGAAGGTATGAAAGAAGCATAACTATCCACTTTTCAACAGTATGAAATGGATATGTATCGAATATTGACCGAATCTGGAATGCCACCTCAACAAAAAGGGGTGGTAACAAATGTTGTACAGCCATTTGGAACAACTCAACCATGTCGAGAACACATATGTGCGAACTGGAGAGCTATGTTTGGGATGATATTTTTTGTGGGACAGGAGCCCATTTTTTATTTTTACAGTAAGAGAGAAATGTTGGGCAAGAGATATAAGTATTTCTGGGTCAGGTAAGTAGGGGAAGTGAGGAACCAGATGCAAAAAAAAAAACAGGACAAACAAGATAAGGCACAGGGACTGTGAGGGACACAACAGGTTGAATGACACCATGATTTGGGTTAGGGAGGGATGACAGATGCCCATGCCCAAACATGGGGACAGTGAGAATCAAGTCCTCACTTGCAGGACTGTCATCACCATCCCCTTAATCCACTGGCTGTTGGAGTGCTTCACGTCTTCTAGTGATCACACAGGAGAGCAGCATGTCCATCCTGCACGGGCATGCAGCAGTGGTGCTATGCACAATCCTATGCACTAAACCTGGCATCTCCTGGCAGGTGATAAAATCCGTACCTCCTCCAGTATTCTCAGAGGATACCACAGCATCAGCTTCCAGGGTAGTGTTACCTGAGGGTGCAGGTAGTGCATGGCCAGCAGAGGCAGTACTGCCAGACTGGATCCCAGATGTGCTTAGCAATTGGTGCCAAAACAAGTGGAGCATGGACAGGCTGAGTGACAGGGGTTCGTCTGCCTCCCTTTGTTGTAAAGCATTTTGTGATTTGTCAGAGATGGATGAAATGGAAAAGTTTTAATACCACTCAGAAAGAAAAAAAAACAAGATAATGGTTGGGGTGGGAAGAAAAAAAAGATAAAATGAATGTCATCATATGTGACATACAATGCATTATCACAAGAATAAAGTATTTTATCTGAATTTTTACATGCAAGTGTACTTCTTAACAACTACAAACTACAATTAAGGACTGTTCAAAGTAATCCTTACAATGTGCATAGATTGCATATATGACTGGTCCAGTTATACAGAGTAAGTTAACAGCTGGGCACTTGTGTAGAAATTCATTTATGTATTATTTTTAAAGACTTTTACTATTTTATATTTGTTACTTGTAGTATGTGAACCTACAACATCCAACTGCTGTCTTAACTTGACTCCTGTAGCTGGCATTTGCTACAGATTGAAGCATGCATGATTTCTTTTACAGTTAGGATATGTAAGTTACTTTGCTACAAATGTACTGAAAAGAAATAAATTTAAAAGTACAATAATACTTCTATTGTGCTGCATAGATACCACTTGCTTTCCTCAGTCTCAATGCATGCTCATCATGGGCCTCTCTAGTTGCCACAATCTCTCCACTGGCTGTGGAATAAAGAGAAGAGCATTATGCATACCAGTCTTGCCTACATGCAGCTTTCTATCTACCATAAATTCTCTTTTATCATTATGCTTACGCAACTGTGGGATGTTACTAGTCCTGCACTCATCAAGCTACTGGTTAAGTGTATCCCTCTTGCACCTTTTCACATGACTAAAGTGATGCCTACACTGTTCTCCAAGGTGTGGAATGCCTGTCACACTGGAGACACACTTGGCCAGACTATTCCAAGCCTCAGACTTGCACTGGGAGCAGGTAGAGTCACCTGCAAAAGCCTTTAGCTGTGTTACTTTGAAAGGAGTCCATTGAAGATTATGGACTTCAACACCCTACCTCAGTGCCCTAAACTGGGCACCTTTCCTTTTCCCACCAGACATGTCCAATCAGGGAGAAAACAATAGCTAAGAATGATTTCCTGCCAATGTGTGTTATTGTAGTGTGCAAATCAGAACAATGCCAACTGTGTTTGCCTGACATTAAGCAATAACAACAGTACCAAACAGTTTTTGAAACTAGAAGGTATTTGTTTGAGGGTTGCTTGCTGCTGAACTGTTAGGTGATTTCACTTTGCAGACATGTACTGGGGGCATAAATTTCATGGTCTGACACATTTTTGGTTAGGCTTTATACATTGGCAAAATTGATTTTTACAATGTAGGATTCAAACCTATGCATAAGAGACAAAACATTTTCTTCCACAGTGGTGATTTTTCATCCTTAAAACAGAAGAATCGATTATCAGACATATTTATGAATTGTATATAAATGCACATGACATAGAGGGCTAACCATATATGCGTGTGCCCTGATAAAGGTCCTGGTTTATACATTCATGTGTGTATGAGTCTTATTCAAGTCTGAAGGCCATCCAAACCCAGACAACACAATTATAATTATGGAAACATAGTAGTTATTAGACCCTCAATCATACATAAAATTCATATGATCTCCACTGTTATGCATATTATTTATAATTATATTAAATATCACACAAGAAATTTTTACATAAATTTAAATAGAACAACAGTAAAATATTTGGAATTTAATGTATTAGAACCCAGGACCATCTGTATTGCAGCCCTACACCTACACCTGCTGTCACAGGAATAGTTGAGCAACAGATGTATATTTTCCTATTCATTGATAACTTAACCGCCAAGCTATGTTGCGAGATGGAAAACAAAAGATGTTACAATATATCCTTGAAATCAAAAATGTCTGCATCTTGTCTGCAAGTGAACTTTCTGCATCTTGTGTAAGCCATTAATCAAGGTTTGCATGACAGTAAGCACACAAACAAGACAAGCAAAGCTAAACTTGTTTTAGCCTTGCAAGCAGTGTTTATTAGGTTTCATCCTTAAAAGACACAGGTAGGACTTGAACCATGATGTACAGATAACACATGCTGTGTGGATCACATGTTTAGCTGATGTGCTACACACACAGGTGATTCTTGGGACTGTTAATGTCGTGGTTATCGAAGAAGGACATTACGACATAAAAAAATAAATCTATAAAATTACACTACAAAATATATGTTAGCACACAAACATTTTTTACACAAGTCTGCATTTTAAGTCTCACACCAATGAACCTTCAAAACACAGTAAGGATTTCTGAACCATCTTTGCCACAGAAACAGCTATGCAGCAGAGAATGAAAATCATTGTGTATACAAGCAAGTCCAAAATCATCCTTACTATTAACAAGACATATGGTACTTGCACACTTCTGAGTTGTTTGTACATGTATTAATTTCAGATGTAAGTGATCACACAACCATTACTATTGCTCTGTCTTATCTCCATGTGATGTTCACTCTTCTTGTATCTAAGCAGTAATCTGATACATGCAGGCTGTAAGGCATGTTTGTATCATTATCCTTAAACTGAGAATTTTAAATGGCAATAATATACAGTCTTCAACAAATGCAGAGGAGGTTGGAGGCTACTGAACAAAAACACTGAAATATGTGCTGCTTAGTTATATTTAAAACCTGGATACAATTAATTCTACACTTTGTAAGTTTAACCTGGCTGCCATTAAGGGAGTCTGAATTGCTGTTGTGTTTTCCTTCTCCCTACCAGTAACCATTCATAGTTGCAATCCATTACCAACAAACAATGAGGGACTGTCTGCAGTACATTTATTTCTGCTACATGGAGCCAAGAATTTGGGATTCAGCAATTTTAATGAGTTTATACCTCATTTGCATCTTCCCCGTGCTCACAGGCCTGACTCTACTGTGTAGCTAGGAAACCTGAAGGGGAGGAGACTTGTTTATGTGGATAACACAAAAGAAGAGTGCTATTAATCTGGATTTATCTGCACAGAAGACTACTGACCTTGATAAGATACAACTGCATTTTTCAGTTATACACTGGTTAGGGTCGCATCACTAGAAATAAATTTTATATATTAGCAAATGCTGCTTTTATCTCTATGCACTTCTTAGAAGGCTACTGATGGCATAGGCAGTTTTGTCAGAACATTTTACTTTCTCGGATGCACAACCTTACTTAACTTTTATTACAAGTGTTAATGTTACAACTGTATCTCTTTCCACTCTTATCTTGTTATTCCAGTGAAATTAAATGTCCTATATTGCCAATGACACAAGAGTGTTAGCCTTCTAGGATGCCCACAGACACATCTAGGGGAGTGCTGGCCACAGGTACAGGTGACTGTCCATTGCATAAAAATGAATATGTGGTAAATGTGCACATGTTTTTGGGACAGTCTGCCTGACAGCACTTATAACACTTTACTGATGTTTTATTCTTTTGTTTAGTACAGAAATGTCATTTGCCTGTTGTTTTGGGGTGATGGAGCCAAATTCCATCTCTATGTTGTCACAACCAAAATGTTTCTACACAGGTTTGTTTTGCTATTGTTACTCCTTGCTTTGGCTAAACATTCCTGTATGACTGCGGTATAAAAATGGTTATGTGGTTGTAACATATTTGAATAACTTCAAAGTTTTTTTTTCTCCAGTGGGTAATATTGAAAAACGAATGTGTTATAAACATCACATAAATAAAAGTCCTGCTTAAGATATATGTAGTATCCCTTTATGTCACCTATGACTGTGGCACCCAAGCATCCTGATCCCTGCAAACCCCCCTTCAGTGACCCCAAAAACATCATCATCCAAGCATTTTAGCAACATGATGCCTTTCTGCTCAAGAGAGAACACGGGATAGGTCTGAAAGAATGCAAGTTTGGAACCAGATTGTGAATTATGTGAATGCTATTGGGGAACGCAGCAGGACATACGATCAGGAGCATCATAGGGCCATTGACATATTCACTGACCAGAAGGAAAGCAGCTGCAGTGGCCTGTGGACAGCTGGCTACTGGAGGAGGGCCTGTTACAGAGCCAGTCAGGGATCCAGAGAGCTCAATGGAAAGTGCACAACAGCATGTCATTGATGTTTCTTTTGCTGTTTCAGGGAGGACAAATATGTCCCAGGAGAAGCTTCCAGGTAGGCTTACCTATGTCACGTTTTAAATATTTCTTGTAAAGTAAAATAGTGAAAGCAATATACAAGTTGGTTTGATGGAGGGGGACTAGTTATAGATTGATACAGTTAACAACACATTCTGGCTCATTACACATGGGCTTGGGGCAGACATGTCATGCAAGTTTCAACTGAATGTATGCACATATAAAGCCCCAAATTTTCCTCCCTGTGTTATTGTGACCATCCTCCCTAGCATGTGGGCAGTAATCTGCACATGGTAAGCCAAACATTTTTATTTCAGTACTGATAAGCATTTCACAGAAATATTCATTTATCCATATGTGTGAAGGGGTTATCAGGACTGTGTGTGTGCATTGCTACACCGTGTGTGATAGTGGCACATATGTAGTTTGTTTGCATATAAAGAACTGTAATGGTGTAGCTATTGATGTCTTTCCTGTGTTTGTTGCTTATTATCACAGGTGATCCTTACAGTGGAAGTGTAGGACTTTTACCACCGGATGTCAGAATATTGGAAGGTTCTGATGACGATGGTGGCCAAACACAGCCACAGGGGGTTCAGAGGTTGAATCTGACATGGAGGTTGACATTTAGCCATCCCCCGTAATTCCACTGGATACATCCAGTAGGCCTATGGAAACCCATTCCAGTCAGCCCTCAGATATTGGACAGGTGGAGGGTGAGACACCTGAACAGGGTACTGTGTCTACTGCAGCTTCAATGTCTGTTGACTCTGGCTGTAGCCAAAGTGTTGGTGAGGTGCCATGGTAGGACTGTTTGGGTTGTTCAGAGGAGGCCTGCTGTCCATCCTCCACCTGATCCAGCTGTATCTTTCTGTGCCACGTGGATGTACATTTAGGGCTGTCATAGAGGCGCAGGCACATTCCAATAGGGCCTCCCAAGGAAATGTTTAAGGTTGTAGATATGGCACAGCCTGACATGCATGACTGAATCGGCAACACAGTGTAGGCAATGGATTGGATGAATGACACCTTGTAATGGGTGGTCTCTGTGACGGAATGTCTACTGAGATGTTGACGCCTTCCATGTGGGCGTAGGTCAGCCACATCATCATGGCAGGCTATGGGGTCGTGATCCTGGGCATACTCAGGAGAGCTCAGCCAGCAGACATCATTCACATTCAGGTAGCAGCAGCACATCTGATCATAGGCATGGACGTGCCAGTTCATCTCCTGGCACAACCACTTCTCAGGGTCAGGGTTGACGATGAACTGTCACCTCTACCATGCATGGCTCACATCAGTCTGACATACCAGTATGTAGAGCTAGCACAGTGCTTGGCTGTGTTCTTGCAGACACACACACCAGTTTCACCTGAAGTGCCCATACAGACACACGCACACAACAATTAATACAATTGGGATACTTTATCCAAACATCTGCCTGTTTCTCTTACTTACACATACTCACTACCTTTTCTGTCAGCCTAGGCCTCCTACCCCCCCCCCCCCCACACACACACACACACACACACACACACACACACACACACACACACACACACACCACCCTGTGCAAATGATGAAAACTGTGCCATATCCTTGTCTTCTACCTTTTGGATTTAGGGATACATAAGTCTTCTGTCTAATGCTCAGGGTGCACAGCTGACGTAGTGCTTAGTATATCTTTTTTTGTGATGCTGTTTTGCAAATTGCACTGCCTTCTTACAGGTTTTTGTAATGTGTACATCCCTGCAAACGTTTACGCCATCAAAGCTAGACCAAGCCATAAATAAAAGTGTGACAAAGGCCCAACAAAGGGGAAGAGTTTTTAAACATTGTGGTCTTACACAGTTAGACTGCTGATGGAATAAAAGGTTTTGCATTACTATTTGTATGTTTGTTCAGAAGAACGTGAAGTCTGAAACTGAAATGTGTGTCACTATTTCCTGACATTCACTCTTTAATGATTTTCCATTACAAGCATATGAGGCCAAAATGTGGACATTCATTGAAAATCTGTACATTTTAGATGTAAGGCTTGTTACTTGACAAAGGACATATTTGCATAACTCAGTGCTGTCACATCTTAATGTAATTGCTACAAGTATCACTCACTTTATACTTGCATTACCAAGTAAGAGTATGCAAGGAAATGCCATTCATGTTTATTCTTAGACATTTGTTTTTCTATTCCAGGTTCAACAGTAATCTTGGAAATCCATCAGCTGCAAGAGTTTTAGTTCAGAGCTGACTGTCTGATGCTAGCAGTGCACAGCCATTACATGGGTAAGTAAAGGTTGTGAGTGTTGCCTGGCATCAAGTTACTGTACATATGTGCAAAGGAAGAAGGTTTTAGCCATTTAGCTGGGAAGTGTGTGCACTATTCATTGTTCTTGGTCAGTGAGAGGTCATATTATGCACGCCTACATCTGCCTACACCCACAGCAGCTGCTGGTTCCCCCGCCGACTCCTCACCTGCATGTGACTGTGGTGACCTAGTCAATGGTGGTGGGATGTGTGGCCCTTCCCCTTGCAGTTCCTGCTGAAGATGTTTTCTCGGGATAATACTGTGGAGCATGGCAAAGACGGTGAATATTTCTGCATATGTACAGGGATTGTACTGCAGGGCTCCCCCAAATGTATCTAGGCACTGGAACCGTGACTTCAGCGGCTCAAACACATGCTCTATGACATTTATTGTTTGAGCATATGCCTCATTATAGTGTTCTTCAGTTAGTGTGTGTATGTCTGACAGGCATCATCAGTCACGGTTCCACTGAATAACCTGCATTCCCCAGTAAACATATCATACAGTTGAGAGTTGTGCCAGATATGCGAGTTGTGGTAACTGCCTGGGTTGCCAGCACACACATTTGGGGTGATTCCCTTAGCGTTACACACAACCTGGCAGTTAGAGTGGTAGCCCTTTTCTATTTATGTACACCCCTCCTTTTTCCCAGGATGGTGCTTTGACTTCTACTTATACACAGTCTATGGCCCCCAGGAGTTCAGGGTAGTATGCTACAGGATAGGCCTTGTCCACAGTTCTGTCTCTGTCCTCAGCTGTACAGGTCACTGCCATGTTGCAGCACAGCATTCAGGAACTGACTGAGGATCCTGGATGCTGATGCCCGTGACAACCCCAGGATGTCACCTGCTTGTTTCTGGAAGGTTTCTGAAGCTAAAATTCTAAGTGCTACACATATATCTTAGTCTCCACTCGTATTGGTTCTCCTTGCTCTCACTGAGAATGACAAGAGGTTGCAGAACTCCTGTAGTGTGTCTCTATCCATCCTGTAGTGCTCTACAATTTCCACCTTATGCAGATTATGAAAAGTTTAATGGGGTCTAAAAACCCTTCCTCTTGGCCATGGTCTGTCAGCAGCAGCATAGAGATGGGCGTGCTGCACAAACACATGAATAACAGCAACAGCAGCCCCTAACATGCTTTCTGCTTAGCCTAGTTTCCATGGCTGTATTCCAATAGGTTTTGGAATTCACAAGAAAAATCAGCACTGAGTCTACACGGTTGCTTTATAGCTTGTTGAATAGCTCTTCCATCTTGGATAGGTTGATTAGCATACAGTTCAGCTGCTTATGCTGTAATTAGCAAGCCACAATGTTTGCCATGTTTGCATGGTTCTATATGGCGTGTAAAGCCAATTACTGAATATAAAACGGTGCTCTATAGTATGTGCATCGTTCTGCGAAGTACACACAGTATAAGCCAGCCATGTAGACTTTACTGAATCTGCAATATACTATTTTATATACCACTGACCAGATCCATCACTTGATATAAGGATGCAGTATGTAATCTTTGAGCAAGCCACATGTAAGAACATGTACTGCCTTACTATAAAAACAATAGGGTTAGAAATCTTGAACCATTCAGAAAGGTTCAGCAAACATCACCATACTTTTTTTTTTCTTTTAGATTTGTAAGATGGGACCTCCATCTGTTTTTTAAAACAATTTCTTTATGAACTTACATGCCTGCATTATACCACATGGGGGACAGATTTCCAGAAATGGTATTAACAGTAAAAGTAAATATCAATAACAGAAAAGAATGGATATGTTTACCAAGATTATTAAATCAGCTTCCCCTTACAGTCAGAAGTCAGTCACTAACTTCTTTGAAAAGCAATCATTCTTCCTGAAGTCCAAAAAATGCAGTATATTTTTTTCCTCTGAAAAGAGGAATGTGACATATGCTATTTTACTGGTGATGAATACCTTTCAAAGAGCATTTGGATGTACAAAATCAACATTAGAATCATATCAGCTGGTTCCTGTATTGCTGCAACATCAGAAAAGTAAATTGAAGAAACTGTCACCATCTAGTGTTTCTTTTATTCTATAAAAAGAACCTTAAAATAATATAATGTGCTCCAAGCAATCTAACTATTGTTCTGCAGAACTATTTTATCACTGATCTACATGCCCAAAGGCTTACACCTTACACTTACACAGTGTCTCTCCATACTTCTCAACCTCTTGGCACAAAAGGTCTGAACACAGCCAAAACATAACTGAGCACAGACCCAAAACTCTGAAAGATTTTAAATAATACTCCTGTAAACTTAGTTGCTAGACTAACAGGTACTGAATTAGCTTTCACTTTCTGAAGGATATGAAGTCTGAAACTCAAATACCTGTCATTACTGAGTGACAATGGTTTGCCACAAAACCACATACCTCTCAACCTTTTAGCTCATGGAATCTGAACAAAGCCTAAAATAATGAGGGGACAAAGGTCCAAAATAGGGACAGACTTTAAATATTGCTCAAGTTGTTGCAATAACAGGTTTTGCATTAGCATGCATTTTTCTAAAGGATATAAAGTCTGAAACTCAAATGCCTGACATTAGTGGTTTTAGACTTTTGTAATTTTACAGAAAACCACAAATTTCATGAGGGACAGAGAAAAATATGAGACAAAAATTCTGGACATTCTGCAAAAATCTGGACAATTGAGAGCTGTTTTGGTCCTGTGTACCACTTTTGAAATATAGTTTCCAACTCTAGTCTGCTCTCCAAGCAGTATAAACAACAAAAAATGTGTACCCTGTGGCAGTAATGTCCTGTTTTTTTCACTCTATTCAGACTGTACAGTTTGATTACTACCTTTTCATGTTTCTCATCTACCTTTATTATAAATAATAAAA
This sequence comes from Protopterus annectens, assembly GCF_019279795.1. Taxonomy (NCBI): domain Eukaryota; kingdom Metazoa; phylum Chordata; order Ceratodontiformes; family Protopteridae; genus Protopterus; species Protopterus annectens. The sequence goes on along the minus strand of NC_056729.1, from coordinate 589,017,471 downwards.
AATAACACCTTTTATTTACATTCCTGTAATTCTGCTGCTTAATATTTCTACTTATATCATTACTTTAATGGATTATGCAACATCTCCATCTTTTGTAAGTAATTTTCTCACAAGAACTGGTCATGTTTTTTTTTAGAAACCACCGGCCTTCCTTCTGCTACACCATTCTAGAACAGCTGCAGCCCATTTCAGTTATGATGGAGAGCAGGTCTACAGCTTACCACCTGTCACTTTTTCCATTTCTCATTGAAAAACACTCAAAAATGAAACGGTAAGCAAACTAAATAAACTACATGAATGAAAACAAACACTTACTTAGTATAATCCTTGCATAAGAAAGGTTTACCTCTATTTATTTTGGCTTTACGCCTGTCTTCACAAAGTTTCCCAATCCAATAAACCCTTTCTGGCCCCCAAAGAATGCTTTCTTACTGAACAAAAATACCAAAGACTTGAGTACTAATCCTTGTTATATCATTTACTCTGAAAATCCAACAAGAAGGATAGCGTGGCAAGAGCAGCTTTTGCCTATGAGCAAACATCCATTTTACTTAATGGGGAATAAAGGTAACTATGGGTCCTCTTAACAAAGATATAAAACATTACTGATAACACTTAAAATACAAAGTAATAGATGTGAACTTACTCATTAAGTAGAAAAGTCACACAACTGCTCACTGCCACACAACGTTTCACATTAAGCTTAACAAAACCATTAAAAATCCTAATATGTACAATTAAATGAAATGTAACTGCACTTCATTACTTTAAAAGCTACATCTTTTTCCTGTGTGCAGCACTGTCTTAAAATTACTAGTGTGCTACAAACTCAAACAAAAAGAAAACTGCACACTCAATTAAAATACATTAAAATTACAAAATGTGATATAAAAGTGACTTGATCCTCATAAAATTTCAGGGGCTTGTCTGGTCCCGGTAATATCATTTAGATGAATTCTAAACATAGAATACTAACATATTACAAAACCACCAGTTGAAATTGAGACCTAATTTTTTCATGTCTAGTTATTTCTTGCAAGGAGCTCAAAACAAACATTTTCTGTTAAAGTCAGTTTATTGGTATACTTGACTACACAAGACTTTGCAATGACAGACATCTTCTGGTTTTAAACACCTTCATAGTTTCTGCGAATTTAGAAAATGAGATAATGCAGAAAAGGTTCTCCGAGACCAATCTATTTATGAAGCATGTAAGAAATAAACATAATAAACATTTTTTGTGAAACATATCTATTATAATTTAATACAGTACAGAACTGTATGATCTACAAATTAACTAAGCAGCATCTGAACAGTTTTCCAGACTTGGCATTTAAAACAAACGTGTGTACCTATGTGACAAATCCACAGCATGCATTGGTAAATTCCAATATAACCTACAACTAGACAAGGTTTACTATAAATACAAAGACATCTTAAACACAAACTTCAGCACAAAAATATGTTTACTCTCCTATAGTCAAAAGCATAGTCTCGGAGTGCCCATAGGAACACAGCATCCAACACAAACACACTTGGATACTGTCATCTGCTTTTTTAAATTAATATTAAATCAAACAATGAAATACTGCTTCCATGACCAGCATATTCTTCTTGTACATTAAAAAGTTAGAAAAGGGTCCACAAACTTCAATACAACTATTAAAGAAAATGACCCTGTCAGTTCATACCATTATCAAGAAAACTCATCCTGATTCGACAATGCTGCAAATTACAAAACCACAACGCCTCAAAATAAATAAATATATTCATACACCTAGCAAAATTACATTTTGTCTGCATATACCATGTTGTCTACAAATATCAGTGCACATCCTAATGTGAACAAATCTTACATGCATACATCCACAAACAAGCTGACACAGAAACAAAATTAAACACAGACAGCTATCAAAATAAGTACATTTTAGGAAGTAAAGAGAGCTAGTTCAGAGTGTTGATTTACTGTGTAACAAAAAGCATACAACATGCAGAAGGATACTCAGCCTTACCACACAATTAAGTGTGCAGTTATCACACAACTAACAGCACACCAAGTCTTAACTCTTACAAATGGAAAGGACACAAGTGTATGGGAATTGTCTGGGTTTCGAAAGATACAAATTAAGCAGCAATCTCTTCTGAAGCTTAAAGGAAACAGGGAGCCTACAGTCAACTGCATGCTGCCAGACCCTATGTATTTCTGCAACACCATCATGAATGCTACTCAACTGAAACATGATCTGAATGCCAGGTATCAGATAAGGATTAAAGATAATTATGTATTTAATCATAAATATACTCTGGAATCTTCAACACAATGTAATATAATATACCACATGTTTTGAATCCATGTCAGGTGACATTCATCAGAAAATACAAGAAGTACAGCTATGAATAAAATATTTTACTACAACATGTACAAAAGAAAAGTCCACAGTACAATGTATACTTCAGAGGACAGTGACAAGCAGGGTGGAATTCTCAAGTATACTCTTGTGGTGCAGCAGTAGTGTTGTTGCCTCACAGCAAGAGGTTCTCCCGTTCAATTCTCGGCTGGTGCGCCTTCTGTGTGGAGTCTGCATGTCCTCCCTGTGGTCGAGTGGCGTTCCAAAGACATGCGTAGAATGGGCGTGCCTTTGTCGAAGGTTGGGCGCCGAGCTCGGCACCTGTAAAAAAAATCTACTGCCAATCATTAGCGGACCGGAGTTCTGCTGTGGCGACCCCTAACCAGGAAAAGCCAAAAGAAGAACAACTCCTCTTGTAAACCAAGTTACCACCATAACAGTAACAGGAAAATGAAGTGCTAAAAACTTTATGTAAAATACTCCCCCTCCCCCAAAGGCCACAACTATATCACCTACTAATTTTTTCAGGCCAAGTATGCATTTGTTTGCTTCCCTAAAGAATTCAAGACAAGTCCATTAAAATGCCGAAATCTTTTCAGTTTAATATTATGCATCCCCCATACTTACCAACATCAAAAATTCAGAACTAAGTAAAACTAGAATCATGTTTATAATAAGATTCCCAAATTTACAACAGATTCCCCACATTCAACCCATCACTGTCTTTTTCTTTTGGCTTTTCCTGGTTAGGGGTCGCCACAGCGGATCACCTGTCCGCTCATGACTGGCAGTGGAGTTTTACGGTGTCGAGTTGCCAGCCCGGCGTCCAACCTTCCACAGAAGGCATACACACACATGCACTCACACCTAGGGCCAATTTATAGTGTCCAATCCACCTACAGCATGTCTTTGGGATGTGGGAGGAAACAGGAGCATCCGAAGGAAACCCACGCGACCACAGGGAGGACATGCAGACTCCACACAGAAGGCACCCCAGCCGAAGATTGAACTGGAGAACCTCTTGCTGTGAGGCATTTCAACCCAATCACTGACAATGCCTAAAAAAATCTTTCCTGGTTGGAACTACCTCATATTATGAACTATAACCAGTTAATAATGGCTCACAAAATAATGCACAATTCGGATAATGTATCGTACCTAAAAAGTCTTCTACAACCCTACTCTACCATTCACACTACAACCCTCCTCTACCATTCACACTCGTCGATCATCTAACAAAGACTTACTCCAAGTAACCAAAGTGTCCAAATACAGCAGACAACTATTTTACTCTAACTTTGTTGCTAAAAATTGGAATACCCTTCCACATAGTATTAGATGCATAAGCAATCTTAATCATTTCAAAATATCTCTCAAAAGACACTTACTTGAATCCTGGCTTTGCACATGTAACACTCCAGGTTAATTATTAACTTAGCATTACTTATACAATTTGGCTGTACACACTAACTCTGTTAACATATTCCTTCTAACAACACTACTTCTCTATAAGTAGTTACATTCTTAGCTGCAACTCTCACCACTGAAGTTTTACTAACTATGCACTACTATGCCCAGGTGATTCTCCCTGCTTAATTTCCTAACTAATGTTATGTTCCTCCACATATATAAATTCAACCATATATTTGTTTATTTTCAAGTGTTTAAAGTCTTATTCTATTTGATATTATGTATATATTTTTGTCTTCACATGTTTATCCTGTAAACGTGTTAACACTCATTTTTTGTTAATTGTGTTTATAATTTCTATTACTTAAGTTGATCTGCTGTGGCAACCCCTAACGGGAGCAACCGAAAGAAGAAGACTGTGATAATTTGTATGTAAGCTGGAGCTTTTCTCCCCAGGCCTCTGCTGAAATTCAGCACTATCCCAGTCTGACCATCCCGGTAAACAAATGTAAAACAAATAAAAATAAATAAATACTACCAATAGTAGTACACAAATTAATGTGGGATGTTTGGACAGCAATAATTATGAACCATCAGGTTCATAAATTATAAGCACAAAAACATCCTGAAAAAAAAATGGCTGAAAACAGCATGGGCAGGCACATTGTTATGCTTTTGGAGTTGCCATGCCTATAGATGCCTAACCAGGCATATACAGCAGAAGCCACGAGGTAACCAAATTAATTTTGTTGGGTAACATGCTGTTTGATTTATGGTACTGCTCTTGAATTCAGATACATATAGAAATAAAATGTCATAAATGGGTCAGGTTTTATGTGTTCAGAGTGATACCCATGATTGACTGTCACTTAGCCAACCACTTAAGAGAGTTCTGGTATGTATACGTTGAACATTTGACTGTCCCACTTACCTTTCAAATAGCCCCTTTTTCTTCCTTCAACCCTATATTTCTGGAGCTCTCAACGTTCCAAATCCAAAATGTGGGACTTATTAGCAGCTTGCTAACTTCACCTAAAAAGCTCACGACTGTTCGGTGAGTTATTTTATACTTCCATAACATTCTTTAATGAACATATACGATTCATCATTACTTAGCATGCGTATCAGTTAAAAAAAAAACATCGATAATGAATGTTTGACAGACCAATGTGGAACATGTACTTTTTTAGTGTCACAAGGAGGAACGCTCCACACAGTGAAGTACATTTGTGAGGTATGTTTTATAATGTGAACACGCGAATGGCCTTGAGCACAAATTAAATGCTGTGAAACAAATCTTAATGTTTTGGTCTAATTCAGTGGCCATCCCGCTTTCATTTGTTCCTGTTAATACTAACCCGAATAACTTCGCAGGAAATGGCTTGATGTTCCAGCGCTGTCTGCCAACTCCACCTTTAATCGTTTAAAATTACAAATTTGCAAATGGTAACGTTAATCTAATTTCAATATAAATTATTTACCCATTAAATAATACTATGTACGATGTATGCAAAAGAAAGACGGGGGGGGGGGACATGTTCTACACAACTAGGTCACTAGTCACGGAGTGCACAACAGCTTGCTGCCTCTGACCTGGCGCAGTGAAATGACCCCAAAATGTTGTAAACACTACTAATCCAGTCACTTTAAATGTACGAATAACAGGAGTCTCAAATGCCACAGAGTAACCTTTGTAGGATTATCAGGGGAAGCACATTTGCCATTTACACTGCCTCACACCATGAAAAAATAAATAAAACCAAACTGACATGTATTTGTGCTATTTTACAACATCAGGTCTTCGTCATGATCACAACAAAGCCAATGTAATGCTGTGTACAGCTTACAATCTACTTGCCCAGATCTCCATTTTCATTTAGCTTCAAAGCCCCACATGCGGGTGTCGACACAAGGCAGAAGAGATAACAGCCACCTTCTTAGACTGTAGTTAATAAAATGTAAAACAGTTGCTGTTCGTTGTATATCCACGCATAAGTCCAAGCTTAACTTCTTAGTATTCACAATTTAACCCATTTACCCGATTTATTAAAAAGGGCAACTCTAGCATCCCGATTTTTGGGACATACCTCCTGTTAATCGGATCTGTTCGTAAAGCTCGAGCTAACAGCAACCGTGATGTGTAAACAGTGAACAACAAATGGTGCTTGGTGTAGGCTTCAAACCCAACGGAAACCCCCTCTGTGTGCAATTCAGAAAGGAAAAAGTGGGCTCCGGTAGGTCTAGAACTTTCCATTAAGCTTTATATCACAGTAAGCTAATAAACCTACCCTTATAGAAAAAAAAATTCTGTCAAAAATCATATATGGACATAACGAACTTAACTTTCTCTGCGCTCTTGCAGTTTATATAAAGTAAGTGGATAAAGAAGACAGGACAAGAAGGTGAGTAATATTACATGAGAGACAAAAAAGTAGCACAGCTAGAGTAAAGATGTGCAATTTAATTTGTTAAAACTTTCAACTCCAACGGTGAACAAAACGCGAAGACCGTACAGCCCCAATTTGTTAACAATGCAAACAAAGGTGATAAATATATCAAGCGCACACAGTTTGAAGCATCTCAGGAGGAGTCTGGCACAAAACTGTACAGCGTCCACCCCTTACCCCACCCGAAACTTCAAAGCACCGTCCAAAACAACAAAGAAAAAAAGACACAATCTCGAGATCACCAAAAAAAAAAAAAAAAGGCTGGACACGCGATCCTATACAAATAAAAGACGCGAAGTGAAAGTGACACCGGCTGTTAAGATGTACATTGCTGAATGCCTCAAAAGCAGGATTAGTCGATTATGGCACGGACTCACTTCTATCCTATCAAAGGCTAAACAGGATGACCCACCCGCGAAAAGGAGCATTTATTTATTTACCTTTTCTCAAGGATATCGCCGCAGTTCTGTCCTGTCAGGTTTTATTTTATTGAACAAGACTAGCAATTCCCCTAAGCGTTATTCTACCGGAGAACGTCAAACACGCTGCCGCCATCTTCTGGTTGTCACAATCCGGAAGCTCGTCCGCTGACAGCCGCATAGAGCGGGCAGCACCGGACTATTTGGGACGGAGTTTCGTTAACTGTTGTAACTGTATGCATTCCCAATGATGTACTTCACTTACGATCCTACAAAAGTCTCTCCAGCCGCAATGACAGTAGTTTAATGACCAGATGCTTATGTCTTAAGTCTCTACAATAATGTTAGTACATATGCATGTCCTGATGTTTTCCAGGAGTTGAGAACCGAACCTGTACTTTTAGTGTTTTATAGCTGTCTATATGACGCAGAAGGAGTCTAGCAGATAAAAGAAGAGAAGAAAGATATGTTCTTTTTCTTTCTAGGCAGGTAGATCTTTACGGAGTTATTGGCTGTCTAAAGATGTTTTATGGTTGGATAAACAGTGCTACGTTTAGAACTATGTGATGCCTATGAGGCAGGGCAAGGATGTAACCAGAAGTTTCCGGGCAGTAGTCAAAACAAGATTGCTTCCCTCAAGCGCGCCGCTCCAAATGTTACCTCCAACTCCCGGGCAGTGCACTTTTCACCTTTTACTTCCTACGACTTAAAAAAGTATGTTTTTAGGTGATTAATCATATATCCTAGGTTTTGCAAATTTATCAGTTGAGTCATTTGAAGATTTTCTAATACCGGATCCCGTCTCAACTTATGCAGGACAGACCCTTTTTTCGCAGTCATGCCCTCCATGCACTAAAAAACTTTCTGCAATTTTTCAAAAAATATTTCGTAATTTCCTTGTGATAATTGCATAATACAAGTCTTTTCTGTGTAAAACCCCTCAATATGATACAAGACAACAGAAGCAACTGAGATTGTACAATAGTGATATTTTATTCTGACAACGAAGTGAAGCCAAGTACTTTGCAGTGGTTGCAAACATGGTTTGTCCTGTAACATTTCACTTTTCCATACAAATGACCCACTTTGGGCAACTGAAAAGGTGGCAAGCCTAGGTGCATCCACACTTCTCTTAAAGCAAGACTTATGGACATTACATACTTAACTGTGTCATTTTCTAACTTTACTCCTGTACTCTTTCTTTGTCCCTACTAATACTCTCCACACTTTGACTGCTAATACTGTTACTTTCCTTCTTACCATTTCTCACTAAAGCTTCCACTATACAAAGCTTAAATGATCATTGGCACCTTTCTTACTACAGAAATTTCTTCTCAAACTTTGTTTCTATTATACAAAACAAGTCTGTTGACATACAGGAAAACTACAGTATAAGATAAATACATACATCTCAAGCAGTCGTGAAAAAGTCTGTACAAAATGGATCCTATGTGCACCTTTTAAATATAAAGCTTGTATCCTCTCTCAACTTCACTATGTAAATGAGAATATTCTATGTACTTTATAAATCATGGTACTTTTCTTGTCACTATATAAATGGGAATATTTTGTGTAACTCGGGAATTTTACGTACCCCTATTATTACACAGAAGTTTATCTCCAGCAATCTTTATTCCACTAATGCAAATCAATGTCTGTTTACATCAATGAGAACAATATTACAATATAAACCTATACATCTCAGACATTCTTGTAAAAGTCTGTAAAACTTGAACCATATGTACACAAATTAGATGTTTATTTTGTATCTTTCTCCTCATGTTGCTACGTAAATGAGAATATTTTATGTATTACCTTCTTTCATCTTATCAATATTGTTTATTTGTACCACTATTGTTATTTTTATCTTTTTGTTAAATATTATCTTTTTCTTATCTATATTTTTGGAGCTTTTCTTCTTGGACCTTTGCTGAAAATGGGTTTCCTGCTCATTCGGACTTTCCCGGTAAACAAATGTCCAATAAAATAAACAATGGGGACAAAGGTCAAGATCACAGACAAATTACAAATATTATTGTTATAGACAAAGTTGCTAGAATAACAGATTTTGCATTAGCGTGTATTTTCTGTAGGATATGGACTCTGAAACTGCTGTTGTTATTTAGTGATTTAATTCCTCAGTGATTAGCCATAAAACCACAAATTTTATGAGGAACCAAAAAAAATAAATAAATAAACCTGATGCAAGAATCTGGATATTCTGTGAAATTCTGAACAGTTGAGGGGTATAGTTAATTCTAGATACAAAGCTCATATGCCCAGTAATCCAGGATTTTTTGGAGTTTCCAGCATTTCAAAGCACAAGCAAGGATGTTCAGGGCATAGTCAGACTTTTCAACAAGCATTAAATAAATCAATCAGTCCACATCAGTACATGGAATTGGAGATTAGATTGCCTTTGCTGGAGTTTGTTTATTGGTTTGTTGACTGAATAGACTAGAACAAGTGTATTAAAGCAGCGTGTTGTTCTTACTGTAGTTACACCATTGTATGTTGCCCTTAAACTGCATCTGTTCACAGAAGAGGAAAGTCTGTCACAGTAACAAACTTCTGAATGGCTGAATTAAAACCATTTAATTTAATATTATGAATGGACCATTAAGATAATTTATTTTGTCTATTTTTTGCCTGTCAGTGTACAGCTGAACAATTCCCAAATCCTGCTCAATATATTGGGTAGTAGATAAGAACCAGTATTTGACCTAAAGAGTAATTATTAAAATGATTGCCTGGTAAGTAAAATTTTACAGCCACTGTTATTCCACCTACTTATCAGGTAAGCAAAGTAATTAGGAGAAAAATGTTCCTAGACTGGGTCAACGCTCGGTTTTCACCTCAAAGCATAAAAATAAAACAAATAAAAGCAAACTGACCACGGCTGACTGAGAAAAACAAAATTATTTAATGAACAAAAGTAAGCGCTTTCGCGATATATAACCAGTCGCTTCCTCAGGCTCTAATTAAGACATACATAAACCCTTACGTCACAAGATGTATCACAAACTGGCTTTCAGACAGATCCCACAAAGTAAGAGTAGTGGGATCTATGTCCGAATCCAGACCAGTAACGAGCGGTGTGCCTCAGGGCTCTGTCCTGGGGCCCCTCCTGTTTGGCATATACTTCTCAGAAGTACAGGCAAGCACTGAAGGGCTGTGGCTGACCAAGTTTGTGGATGACTGCAAACCGGGTGCTATAATAGAGTCTCCGGCCGACATGGATATCCTCCAGAAGGGCCTAAATGAGACTAATGCATGGTGTCAAAGCCATGGTCTCAAGCTAAATGCTAAAAAATGCGTAGTAATCCCCTTTGGAAAAAACAGAGTACCCGCGAACTACCACATAGGAGGTAACCCCCTGAAATCTGAAGAAGTAATAAGGGATCTAGGGACCCAAGTAGATAGTCAGCTTTCCTTTGATAACCATGTTGCCAAGGTGGTAAGAAAATCCTTCTATGTGACCCATCTGATCATGAAAGGGTTCTCATCAAGATCTAAGGATGTAGTTGTGCCCCTCTACTCTTCCCTCATCAGACCCATTATTGAGTACAATGCACTAATTGGAATGTACCTGGCTAGGCATCTCCAGATGCTGAGAGACCACAGAGGTACCTCACTAAGAGGATTACTGGCCTCAAACAGTTGCCATATGCAGCACGATGAAAAAACTAAGGCTTTTCTCTGTTGCATACTGCCTTCTCAGAGGCGATTTCTGTCTAACATACAGAGCCATGTCCAATCTAGAACTGTTGAACATGCTCCATCTTAGCAAAACCAAATCTACTCGAGCTACACGCTCTAGGGATATAAACCTCAGCACAACAATGAATAGAACATGCTGGAAAGATAGATTCCCTTCGCAAAGACTTCCTTTGCTATGGAACAAGGTCCCGATCTACATAAGACAGAGCCCCTCACTATCACTCTTCAAGAGGAACCTTGACGAGTGGATGGGTAACAGAAAGTTCACACCAGGGATCATACCAACAGCTCTACTAGATAGGGGCCAAGGGTACTAGCTGCTAGATCAAGGGCCTAGGGAACTAACCAAAGGGGCGGTGAATACCGGACAACATGGCTGGGCTAATATATGCCTTCAGGCAGATAGCCCAGTACCTACTTATGAACCTATGAATTTGAATCATAACATATCCAATCAGAAAAAGGTTCTCATTAATGACATCATTCATTGAACATCTATAATAACATAGTAAAATACTGAAAACCAAAAAAAATACATTAATATGAAGTGCAAATATACAATTCATTCTCTAAAATATTGAGTAGTTTAAAATTATGAATATAAAAACATATATAAAACTCAATAATGTTATCAGTGCTTTAGTGACCTTGCTTTTAAGAAAGGTTTAAGTGACACTGCACTATTTAAACCTGGGGATTTATTTGCCTTCAATAAATATATAGAGCTGAGTATATTTTTCTGTATTATTCTGTATCATAGAGCTAAATTGTTGCTTAGATATCTGTTGTCTTAGTGTTCTGCAAATATACAGAGATCAGTATATATTTTTTTGGTTTTATAATTTGCACTCTGATTCCTCACATCTCTGTTGAAACTTTTCCCCCCCCGTTCTTGGTTGTAGGTTAAATTTGGTGGCTTTTGCAGTGCCCACCACACTATAGATTTGATCTAGGACACTCTCCCAGTCCCATCTCTTTACCGCATTCTACCCAATAAACCCTTTCTGCACTTGCTTTCAGTCCTTTTTAATTTAAATACATTTTTTCAAACTGTGTGTGGACTAATATTGCTACATACTCAAGTGTGCCAGCTTGCACTGCATGTGAATTGTTTTTACTACTGTTTTTGCTACTTTTGTGAAAAAAAATAATTGTAAGCCTGTTACCTACCTTTCCTGTAATTAGTGTTCCAGATACAGATTTGCTATATTCAGGACTATTTGTAAGCTTCTGAGCCCCCAAGCCTTTCTGTGTTGGAGGGAAGCCTTCTAGCTTATCAGTGGTAAGCACTAGGTAACCTGTCTACCAAATAAGGAGTGATTCTGGCCCAGAATTTGTAGTTATTGGCCGTTTGGGCGGCCTTCCATCTCTCTCAACTTTCTGATTTGAAGGCCTGCATTTGCACTTGTTTCTGCCCTGTAACTCCTGGGCCCATCTCATTTGCTCACTCAAAAAAAAAAAAATAAATCTGCTTTTACTGTATTTGTGTTTCTTCCTACTTCATTTTACTTTTGCGTCATCTTAAAAGTACTCAATTGTATTTATTACTTCTTGGTGTAACTCATTCTAAGCCTTTTAGTTTAAGCACTTGGGCTTCAGACCAGTTGTTTTACATTAGGAAGGTTTGTGGCCTGCACTGTGGTGGCAGGACAGGTAGCTTACATCCTTCTAAGTTGAGAACTGCTGATTGAGGGCTCAGTGTCTGTTATTCTAAAAGTGTATTAATTCTGGTTTAAGCACTTGGGCTTCAGGCCAGTTATTTTACATTAAAAGGGTTCGTGGTCTGCACTCTTGTGGGAGGACAGGCTGGACTCTGCCCTTCTGAGCTGGGAATTTCTGGTTAAAGGCTTATAGTGCCTGCATATTTGAACTGCTTCTTACTGAAATTGGTACACCTTGTTTGCTGTAGCATAGGCTAGATCCAGGCCTGCTGAATCTAGCTTTGTTTGTATAACTTGAGCACTAATCCAGGCATTCTTTAAAGTATTCAATTGTATCTATTACTGCTTGGTAGTAACTTGATTAAAGTGTAGCTATCATTCTAAGTCTTTTGGATTAAGCACTTGGGCTTCAGACCAGTTGTGTTGCTTGTTTGCTGTAGCATAGACTAGATCCAGGCCTGCTGAATCTAGCTTTATTTGTACGCTTGTTGTTTGTTTGCTTGTTATTTCCCTGAAACGCTAATTCCACCTAAAACACGGCTTTTCAGCGCTTCTGTGGATCCCTAGTGATATCTGCATTGCTTGCTGTACTTATTTCCTTGTTTCACTTGAAAGAAAGTTACTGTTTGTCGTTTTTGCGTTAAAGTTACCTGTAACACATTGCATTTAAGTTACCTGGCACTTGCTCACTAAAGCAATTATATAAGTCAGCACTAAAATATTAAAAGCATACACCCTCACAAACTCCCCTTGAGTACCTCATTCCCCATTGGCCCTTTTTTTTCAATTATAAAGGAATTCCCAATACTATTCTAGCATGTCCAAAGGTCAGTTGTCAATCTCCTCTCCGGTCAAGCTGGTGAATCTGGGAATCTTGAGGCAATGTTACAACTGCCTCATGTACACAGACAACCCTCTCCTCCTCCCAACAAATTCCAACACATGTGAGAGATGCAACCATATAGCCATACTGGAGGCTAAGCTCTCTCAACTCAGTACTGGCGAAACCAATCAGGAGGAGAAGGAAACCACACTCACTACAATTCCAGTCTCACATAGACCTACCATGACAGCAAACCAAACACATAAACACACAAAAACATACTCAGAGGCTCTAAATAAAAATCTGCCTAAGCAGCAGAGACCTCGAAAGCAGACACTCAAGCAACCGCTACCCCAAAACAAAACACGTGCAACACATAGCTCACAAAGCCAGTGTGCCGAACAGTCACAGCCCTTAAGGCTAAACAACACACCTGATACACTTGTAATAGGTGACTCTATCGTCAGGCACACTGACGTCCCGCTCACCAGGCTGAATAAGGAGAAGGTCATGGTGAGCTGCCTGTCGGGCGCTAGGATCCGCCAGATAACACAAACACTCAGGTCACTCCAAGGCAAGTACAAATATGACTCAGTCATTGTCCATGCTGGTGTGAATGACCTGAGACGTACCTCCCTGGACTACATGAAAAGAGGCATAGAGGAGCTCTCTGAGCATGTAGCCCAGGCCGGTATGACCCTGACCTTGAGTAGCATCTTACCCTCACCAAGAATGATGCCACAATATGAAGACAAGATGATCAATTTCAACAATTGGCTTAAGTATTGGTGTCATTCAAAGAGGATCCAATGCCTGTCAGCCTGGGATGACATGCTTGACAAGCCACGATGCTTTGCTAGGGACGGCTTGCACCTGTCACCCTGGGCTTTGGATATTGGCAAAGGCTCTTGCTACCCCCATAGTGCCTTTTTTAGGCAAGGCTCAAAAGACAAACCCACCTCCATAGGTATCACAAGGGATAAGAAACTAAGAGTAATGCTACTCAACGCCAGAAGTCTAAACCTCAAGATGCATGCACTCGAAACTCTCCTTAGCATGGAGAACATCGATATCTGTGCAGTAACAGAAACCTGGTTCAAGGCTCCCAAGAGCACCCCAGCACTACCAGGTTATACCTCATACCATGCTTTTTGGCCCCAAAACTTGGACCGAACCACAAAAGGAGGGGGAGTATCAATATTCGTCAAAGATACCCACACCTCCAGGTTGGTGGCACAGCAAGAAGCATCAGAGACTATCCATGTGCAACTGACAGTGGGTAAAACTGCCTTCCAGTTTATAGCCTGCTACAGACCACCCTCCCAAACCCAGGAACCCCACTCAGCCTTCCTGAGAACACTGGAAAATATGAAGGTCACTCCAAACACCATTATATTGGGCGACTTCAACTACCCAAACATAGACTGGGAGCATTACTCTAGCTCCAACACCCTAGCCCAAAGGTTCCTAGAATTTATAAACTCAAATGCTATGGAACAACTTGTTACCACTCCCACAAGAGGGGAAAACATGCTGGACTTAATCATCACCAACATGGGGACTCTATGCTCCAGACCAGAAGTGTATCCCTCACTGGTAAGATCAGACCATAAACTAATCTCACTGGATATTCACATCCCGACACCAACCCCTGCCCAGAAAACCACAGTGAAAAACTTCTCTAAAGCAAATTTCACACTTCTCAAAACCGAGGTGGAATCCTTCAAAGCCCCTGGGCCTGTGGAAAATATGGCCCAGACCGCAGAATCCTTTATAAATGCATTCTATGAACACCTTCAGGAATGCATGGATCATGCAATCCCAAATAAAATCAAGACTGAATCCTCCAAAGGCAGACGTCCTGTCTGGTGGACCCCAGCCATAAACAAACTATACAATAGAAGGAGGAAGCTACTACATGATAGAGCAAAATCCCAAAAAGGGAAGGCATCTCTGATCAGTATTAACAAAAAACTATGGGCATTCATAAAATCGTCTAAGGCCAACTTCGAGAGAAAAATTGCACAGGACACTAAGGATAATCACAAGGCTTTCTTTAGTTATGTTAGGAACCTGGGTGGGAATTCCCAGATATGCTCAGAATTAGTCCAAAATGACAAAAAATACATCGAACCCACAGACATTGCCAACATCCTAGCTGATAGGTTAAGCGCAAACCCCCCCCCTCCCCACCAAAAGGGCAAATATCTATTCCAGCAGAGTGCTGCCCCCCTGACATCTCAGATGCTCAGGTAAGAGCTGCCCTCTCCAAAGCAAAAAACACAGCATCAATGGGACCAGACGGTGTCCCGGGCTGTGTCCTACATGAACTCCAAGAAGAGCTAAACCCAAACATAAAACTACTGTTCAATCTCAGCCTTACTACAGGATATGTACCCAAAGAGTGGCGTACAGCAACAGTGGTCCCTCTCCACAAAGGTGGTGCCTCAATGGATCCTGGAAACTATCGCCCCATAAGCCTGACTAGCTTGATCTGCAAAGCTATGGAAAGTATCATCATGGACCTCATAAATAAAGATATTGGGGACCTACAGACACTGGATCCTACCCAGTTCAGCTTTGTTAAGGGCAGATCCTGCCTCTTAAACCTGGTTGATTTCTTTGAAACAGTCACCAAGACCATTGACGAGGGGAAGGTGGTCCACACAGCCTACCTGGACCTCGCAAAAGCCTTCGATACAATACCCCACTCGGGCATTATATATAAGCTCACCAGCTTAAATATAAACCCCTATGTCACTAGATGGGTTGCAAACTGGCTCAAAGACAGAACCCACATGGTTAGAATTGCTGGAGCCATGTCAGACTCCAAACCAGTTACAAGTGGTGTCCCACAAGGCTCAGTCCTGGGACCTCTCTTGTTTGGTATATATTTCTCAGAGGTACAGGCCAACACGGAAGGACTGTGGCTGACCAAGTTCACAGATGACTGCAAACTGGGTGCCATAATCGACTCTCCAGCCGACACAAGCATCCTCCAAAAGGGCCTCATAGAAACAGACAACTGGTGCCAGAGCCATGGCCTCAAGCTAAACGCCAATAAGTGTATAGTCATCCCCTTTGGCAAAAACAAAGTGCCCACAAATTACCACATAGGTGGTAATCCATTAAGTACAGAAGAAGTAATTAGGGACCCAAGTTGATAGCAATCTCTCATTTGACAACCACGTGGCCAAAGTGGTTAGAAAAACATTTTATATAGCCCACCTAATCATGAAGGGATTCACATCTAGATCAGGGAAGGTCATCGTGCGTCTTTACTCATCCCTCATCAGGCCCATAATTGAGTACAATGCCCCTTTTGGGATGTACCTTACCAGACACCTGCAGCAACTGGAAAGACCCCAAAAGTACCTCACCAAGAGGATCAAAGGGCTCAAACAGATGCCATATGCTGCCCGGTTAAAGAAACTCCAGCTCTACTCAGTGGCATACCGCCTGCTCAGAGGCGATCTGTGCCTGACGTATAAAGCCATGTCCAACCCAGAATTAATGGACATGCTGCACCTCAGAAAATCCAAATCCCATCGAGCTACACACTCGAGAGACTTGAACCTCAGCACTGAAATAAATAGGACATGCTGGAGGGACAGATTCATAACCCAGAGGCTCCCTTCACTCTGGAATAAAATCCCAGTCCAGGTTAGGCAGAGTCCCTCATTGACTCTCTTCAAGAGGAATCTTGATGAGTGGATGGGAGATCGTTGGTTTACCCCGGGTATCACTTCTGTGTCACTGTTAGACAGAGGCACAGTATACTAACCTCGAAAAAGGGCATAGCAAAATTAATTTAAAATGGGTGGTGAAAGCCAAACACACTCTGGCTAGGCTTATAAATGCCCTAGGACAGATAGCCTAGTATGAACCTATGAACCTATGAATAATAAAATCCATTTTTGTTCCAATTCCTTTTTTTTTTTTTTTTTTTTTATTTTATTTAACATTTGTTGACCCACAAGTCCGACTAGCAGGTTTGAGCTGTGGAAATGCTCCAGATTCTTCTACAATATTGCTTATATCCCCTCCCCGAATATTTGGTTGTACTACTTCCAGTGCCATAAAATTAAATACATGCTGCATACCTTCAGATTGAACATGTCAACAGATTACAGAAGAGTTGTTTAATTATTTTCAAGTTGAACACCCAGTTGTACCTATGATCTATGGCCTACCAAAGGTACATAAGAACATGACTCACCCACCTTGAAACCTATTGTCTCGAGCAAGGGTTGGGCAACAGAAGCCCTATCTATCTATGTTGAGAAATGTCTACATCCAATTCTAGAAAGGTGTGATGTCATTAATGAGAACCTTTTTCTGATTGGATATGTTATGGTTCAAATTCAGAGATTGTGTATGTGTTAATTAGAGTCTGAGGAAGCGATTGGATACGAAAGCTCTTACTTTTGTTCATTAAATAATTTTGTTTTTCTCATTCATCCGTGGTCAGTTCGCTTTTGTTTTATTTTTAAGCAAAGTAATTATACTGAAATGCATTTTCCATCCTGGAAGTTTATACTGGAATGCAGTTACCTTCCATTTAATTCAGAGGGTAAGGTAACTGAAATTGTCATCCTGAGGAAATCATAAGTTCTTAAAAGACAGTAAGAAATAATGTACTATAGGGCCACAGGGATGTCAGACACCCCCATAATATTTTTGCCTAATAAAACTTCTTCGGAAAACTAGCTTAGAACTATTAAATGTGATGACAGTTAAAAAGCCAGAAAATCAGTGGATTTAATGCACATTGGCAGTGGGTTTTTTGTATATATATTCATATGTATAGTAACAAGTACCTGCACAGTGTGTTGTAGAAATGTCTATGCAAAATAAATTTTCACAAAAAAAAATTCTGAGAAGTGCAATCATATAATGAAGTTATTAAAAAAAACTAAGAAAAATCTGTGTAACTATCAGGTTATTATGTTGTGCCTATTTCTTGCAAAGTTTAAGAAGTTTGCCCACTTTGTTTCTGAGTAATGAGTCATGACACTGAGTATGGTCTATGAATAGTGTTTCACTAGCTCAGGACTGAAGCCCAAGGAGGTAACTTTAATTACCTTGGTAGCAGGACAGTTACAGTGCTCTTTTTTATTGTTCTTGGCCCGCATGTAGCTGTCATACATACATGCACATGTGTAAGTATGCATGTATATTTTACATATAGTGTGTGTGTGGGAGGGCTATAGGCAACTCACTGATGTACAATTTACTCAAACTCTATCTTTCAAAGTAACATATATTGAAAGATAGAGTTTTGGAAAAACAGGCAAAATCTCCTTTTCATTTTTTCTTGGGAAAGACCACTGCACCCCACCCATATGGGGGATTGCTTCCTCAATGTCTTCACTTATTTAAATATACTAATTCTGAGACTGCACAATACTGGGGAAAAGGTGAAAATACTTAACTCGGTATTCTGCAGTCACCTGTTCTTTCCCCACTTTGACTGTCCCTTAGATATGTTTTTTATTCTTATCACTTGGATTTGAATAGCATGCACTCAACAAGAGTACACTTTGATCACTTCACATTGAACTCACTCTCTCTCTATATATATATATATATATATATATATATATATATATATACTTACATGTATATTTATGGACGGACATGTACTATATGCTAACAATGCCACTAATAAAGGGGTGTGACTATAACATTTATCTGAGTCAGAAGACACTATTTTATCAATCATAACACTGTTCAGATCATCAAGCATTTATCATCTGTTCACCTGAAATATCAATCATTTATCATAGCTTTATCTGCACTGTGAATTATTGTCACAAATCCCATTTGCTGGTATATTTAAAAAAAAGGCACTACAAACCACCTACACTGCAGACAACAAAAGACACAGAAAGTCAATTGAAATTTCTAAACACACACCAATCAAACACTTGCAGATAAAATGTACTTAAAAATGAAAAGTAGAATTAAAAAATAAAAAGACAACACCAACCTGTTGGTCAAAATTATGGTAGTGGCAAGAGTGGCCCATGTCAAAAATCTAGTGTAAATTACATTGGACTAGCCAAAACGCATAAACAATGTGAACATTTATAAACTAACGTACACCACACTAAAACTACTAAAATGTTTCCACAAGAGCAAGAAAGTATTTAAAAAAACAAAAGCTTACTTCAGAAGTGGACTACAGATTGCTTGAAAGAGCCCATTCACAAAAGCATCCATAACCTTCTTAAATGCCCTGGTCAAAAGAAATATTATGCAGTCAATCAGTACACCAGAACAATAAATAAATAAATTGCAGAAAAATAAATGAATGGATGAATACAATATCTGGGGTATTCTTTATTAGATGAATGTAATATATTGTCCTCTTGGTTAATGAGCACTTTTCGGAACATATTCTGTAAATCTACAGTGCAAGGCACTTCATTTATTTAATAGCAAAGCAGACATATTCAGTGTCTTACATCTGTGTATTTACAAAATGTGTACCGTGATAAGTAAATTCCTGTCAGCAGCATTATTTTTTGCAGCATGTAGAACTCCCTGCTTCATTTCTGGATGATTATAATTTGCTGTTTATGTAATAGCTGCACATTGTTATCAAAATGAAAAGTGAATGATATTAACTGTTGTCACAAGGTATATAGTGTAGTCACAGTGGTTGGTGTCTAGCTGTAACAGGTGTAGTATGTGCACTGTATCTTGAAGTTATTCTTTTTGTTTATTTGTTTCCACTGTGTCGTACCCACTAATATTATAGCTTATGCACTGTACTGTACTGTACTGTTCTATATATAGGTGCACAGGAAATGATGGATGTAAAATAGATTCATTTTTTTCATTCCCCTCCTATATGGTTGGGGAAAGACTGTTCTAAGGTTCCACCATCACTAAACTGCAGCAAAATCCTATGTTTCAACAGTCTTATATCCTATCATTTTTGCTGCCTGATTCACACTTGCCAGTCCTAATTGATCTTACTGCTATAGCTGTTAAATATCAGTACATGTATTTTATAATACCTTATCTTTAACTATGTAACTCAGTTTTCTTTGTGCCCAAGTAGTAACTGAAGATTACTTTTCTCGAGATAACTTCCGAAATAAACTGTGAGCATATCTGCATTTTTGTATTTTATTTTATTATTTATTTATTTGGTTTGTATACTAATGACATCTTCTTTTTACACATTTTATTATATCATTATTTTAATTTTGTTTTACTTTTAAAAGTTTTGGTTGTAGCAGGAAGCAAACTTTGTGGTTCTTCGTATGAGGCCTCAATGGATTCTCTGCTTGCGAATTGTCGAAGGAAGTGGAACTGCTATCAGTATAGAAGATTATGACTAAGAGCTGCTAATGAATTGCTTCCTGTAGTCCTGGAGTTGATTCCCTGAACCCCCATTTGCCTACTATGGGATTCTGACTAAGTTGCTTAAGCAGGCAGTGCATAAGTGTTGCTCCTAAAAAGAGACATTGGCTTCCAGTGGGTTTGCCTGATTAACAAGTAAAACAAAAAAAAAAAGTTTGAGCTTTAATTAAGCATTACTATTGAGAGTAGTTTAATTGCTGCTGTTACACGAGGCCGCCAAGCCCTACTGGCTTGAATTTATGCCTATTTTCTTTCTTTTTTTTTTTTTTGCTTGCTTTGAACTGTACCCAGCTGAAGGCACCACTGCTTGTGTTAAAACAGAATAGTAGGTATTGTGTGCAAGTCAGATTTTTTCCTTAGTTAGCACTGAAATAATATTTTCCTTCATTTTGCAGGTTCTATGTACTGTTTTGCTTTGGTCCAAACCTTACTGAAGCTGATTTGCTGTCATCTGCTACCAGCTGTGCTAGACTATGCATGGTGCTCAGTATAGTCTGCAAGAACCAGTAACATCTGCCCGTTAACATTCCCTCAGTCCCTTCTATATTTCTGTTTGAGGTTCTGTCAAAAATAGCACTGGACATCATGCAGATACTCCAAACTAACTCTCTATTCCCAGCCTTTTAACACTTGCTGTCCTAAGGCAGTGTAGACACTGCCCCATCTTCTTCTTTCGGCTTTTCCTGGTTAGGGGTCACCACAGCAGAACTCCAGTCCGCTAATAAATGGCAGTAGATTTTTATGGTGCCAGCTCGACGCCCAACCTTCAACAAAGGCACACCCATTCTACGTATGTCTTTTGAACACCACTCAACCATGGGGAGGACATGCAGACTCCACACAGAAGGCGCTCCAGCTGAGAATCAAACAGGAGAACCTCTTGCTGTGAGGTGACAATGCTACCGCTGCACCACCGCGGCTACTAAGTGAAATAAACTCCTGCTCAGCCTAGTCAGTTCTGTCTGTGAGAGGTGTAAATACCTATTAAATATGAAGGCATCCTTCTTTCTCTCAGCTTGAGGCATACAGTGAGCATACACTGTTATACCCCAACCCATACAAAGGTAACATCCTCATACAGACAACAGCGGAAAAAAAAAAATATCCAGGCTTGTTTTAGATTAGGCATCAGTGACCCACCATATACTTTCTACTCACATCTCCTCATTAACCTCTCCCAACAATGTACCACTTGCATGTTTGTTATTTGTAAACCAGATTCTGGAAACATCTTGGTAATTGATAAGTTAATGCTAAACACTCAGACTCCATGCTCACTGTACTGGAAAAGGATAGGGTTGCAATTAGCTGCCTGTCGGGAGCCAGGACTCCAGATATAGCAAGGGCTCTCTATACCCTCCCTACCAGTAAGCATGACTATAACATGATAGTAGTCCATGTAGGAATAAATGACCTAGCATAAACAAGCATGGAAGACATGTTAGACCTTCTTACACAAATTTCAGAGAAGGCTAAGACTGTGTTTCTGAGTGGTATCCTCCCTCCAATAAGAATGTTGCCTGGGTTCAAGAAAAGATAATTTGGTTCAATAATTGGACAAGCAGCTGGTTACTGTAGCTAACTTTCATTTGCATTACTCTTAAAGCTAGTCAACTCACCTGTCATAGCAAGGTATGGTAGGAACTTCATGTTTAAGTTCTTAGGAACGTTGCAAATAAAAAATGTGTTTTTTTTTTTCTTTTTTCTTTTTCTTTTGATTATGTTTTTGTTTTCCAGGAAGGTCTGACTGGGTAACAAGTTTGCCCCTTTTCAATGGAGGCCTGGTGAAGAAATGCTCCAGCATATATACAATAAGAATACATAGTAGTTACTTATGAAGATAAGTATAAGTAACTCAAAAGAAATATGTATTATAAGAAAAACATATACATTGTATAAAATCACAACATATATACAATCATAATTTAACATTTTTTCCCTAGGAGTTAGGGATAGGAGTAAGCAGGAATCAGAATCCAACATTTTATAGTAGTTAAAAACATGCGTATGGAGGAATCAGAGCCAGGGTTTTAAAATAAACCATACAATTAGACATTGACTTACAGAGGAATTGGCTATATGTAAGGTAGGAGACAGAACTAAGAATAATCTGACCCGCTAAAAGAGAAGTAAATTTAAAGGATGGTATCTGTAAGGTTTGCTATATAAGAGAAAAAGGGGAGAGATAGCTTTACCAAGAGTGTGGTAGGAATGGAACAGGAGAGTAAGTAAGAACGAATAGTTGGGTAGTAGGTGAGACAGAACATGGCAGTATAGTAGTAGTAAAACTTAAAAGATAATAAAGTAAAGGTAATGGGAAGTATGGGAAGTTTGCAGACATAAGATGTTTCTGAGATGTGACAGGAGTAATGAAACCATGAGAGGATGGGGAAAGACGGTGTATAATAACATGAGAAGGAGAAAGTTGGAGAAAAGAGAAAAACTGAGTTCAATAATAATGAAAGTTGACTATAAGTTTTAGTGCAGTAATAGGAAGGTTTGCATTGCATACATGAGATTTTGGTCCTGATGGACATGCATTCTGTTATGTAGACATGGGCATGTATCACCTAGGATATTATATGTGTCATTGGGCCGATATGGCATTTTTAAACTACCATCGAAAGTTTTCAATGACATGCTATCAGTAGTATTAGTAAACAAGATATGTTATGCTCTAGTATGACCTGATTTATGTAGACTATTAAATTATGATTGTATTTATAGAATACTGCACCATCAGTGTCAGTATGAAATCATATGACCATTTTGTGAATGGCAATTAAAATCTTGCCAGTGGCTCAAAAGGTAGCATACATGCCTTTGGTGCTGAAAGGTCAGATGACTGTGGATGCATCCCCCCTCCACTTGCTAGGATTAGATTTCAAGTACTTTCAAATACTGACAATGCAGTGCAGCATTAGGGGTGCTGCACTCCTGAGTGTGCCGTCCTTTAGATGAGATGCTAAACTGAGATTACATCTGCCCAAGATGGTGATAGCTGAAGTGGATGTTAAAGATCCATAGCACATAATGCAAAGGGTAGTGAAAGTTCCCCGATGCCCTAACAAAATGTCCCCAAGTCACTGGGTTTCCCTTGAAAAAGAGGACACTGGCCTAATGAAACTAATTTAGTCAACAAGGCACATGCAAAAATGTTCATGTTGCCTATCAAGGGTATTGCAATCCTGCAGCAGTTTAAATGGATTTACAATGTAGTGTTTGAACCCTTTTAATAGTACTATGGTGTTTTATGTAACTTTGTATGGACACTGACTGGACAGGTGAACAGGACTGACTGTCGCTAAGGGAGAATTGCAGTTACATGTGGATTTTACCTATGTTTTCTTTGACTGATTCTTAATCTTCTAGTATTTGAATATTTACCGATTGCTGACATAGAATATTTCAATTTCATTTTTGTGTAATTTTATTTAAATAGAGCTGGATCCTTTTTACAAGAAGGAGCTGAAGCTGCTAGTAGATTATAGTGTTTTAATACTTCAACAATATTGAATTTGCACAGGAAAATTAATCTGCCGTTTAGTTAAAATAATGCTAGATGTGGAAATGGTAATGTAATTTATTTTCCTAATGAAGGATCTGGGCTGCTGTCATAATTGTTAGTACTGCCTCTTCCCAAGGAATTATCTTATGTGGGTCTTTGACTCATAATTTTAATATGAATAGCAACCATAACTCGAAATTTTAATATGAACAGTAACTGAAAATGAAAAGTGTAAGTTCGTTGATTGTTTATCTGATTCACGCTATAGTTGCTGTGTACTGCAAGAAACAAAGGAAGACTTTGTTTAGCTGCATCTTAGTAATTTGATTAACTGAGTCTTCATTATTGACTGAAGAGTTTGAAGTTTGACTTGCTTTCTACTGGTTTTAACTCACAGGTGGACTGCACAACTTTCTGCTGTGAGCATGAGTCTGTTACTGACTTGCGTGCAAATTGATCATACATAATGGAGAGTGCACAAGTTCTTTTAGTGCTAATTTTCCACCAGTTTTTGGGTGATATGGCTGAGCTTCTTGATGGTCCGTTTTGGCTATAAGATTAATAAGAACCTATGGAAGTAAATAGTTTTCTTACATTTCTGCCAGAACAGACTCTTATGCAATTGTATATTAATTTCCCTGCCTCACCCACTCTATCAGTGTTTCATTCGTAAGTCAGCTAGCTTCTGAGGTTTAAACCCCTGTGAAAATTTAACTTCAGAATGTCCTCCAACTCTAATCCTATTGATTCCTGATAGTGAGCTCTGCAGGGTCATATTATGAAAGTCTTCCTATTAAACCAACTAAGCATCATTTACCCACCTGTTTATATCTTTCCCTCTACTCACTCATAGGAC
This sequence comes from Protopterus annectens, assembly GCF_019279795.1. Classification (NCBI taxonomy): domain Eukaryota; kingdom Metazoa; phylum Chordata; order Ceratodontiformes; family Protopteridae; genus Protopterus; species Protopterus annectens. The sequence continues at coordinate 588,992,902 of NC_056729.1, read as the reverse complement.
ACTACAGTGCTGTAGCTTTCAACACTTTTCATCTTACTTGCAAAATCTCCATTTAGTGCCAGTATCTTGTACTGCTCTACAAAGTAGTTGTAAACAGATAAAATGAAACACACATAACTGCTTAAAATATTAAAAAAAACTATAATATTTCATTAACTCTCTGACAAAAGTCAAACTAGGTTTTGCATAGTAGTATGCATTAATCTGAATTATATTTTTGCATTGGAAGGATCATGTTTTATATCAGTTATGAAGGCAGTATCTAAGCTAACTTTCAAGGACATGGTAGAGGATGGTTATCACAGGAAGTGGAAGAACTGCCTTACACTCATAGAAATCCACTGTTTTTTTTAATATGGTCTTAACATCTGTGAGAAGTGTAAGTGTATCCAGAATATTGAGGGTAAACTCACAGCAGCTGCCTCCACCCTGTGAGCACAGGGGTACCTACATCTGTATATGCAGATGTTGTAAGAGATACATCCAACAAAAGATTCACTTGCAAATTAAGAATCCATAAAGTCAGCAAAACCAGAGCCTCATGTAAGCAACGTATTACACAACCCTCCACACTTTCACAGTCACTATAGCGTAAGAGTGAGTAAAGTCTGTAACAACATAATGCTTGATGTAACATTGAACCAAGCCAGATTCAAAAGTGCAAAAAGCAGATATTGCAGTCTGTTAATCCCAAATTGTCCTAGTAATTGATGACTGTAGTGTGTGTGACATAGATACATAGTCTAATATATTTTGCCAGATGTTTGTGACAATTCATAATTCTGTCCCTTGTACACAGCTATTGATCTTTATTTACTATTCTGCAGATATAAACACAGATTAGACAACAATAGAACTAGATAGGGCATGGCTATACAATGACTCCCTCAGTGAACCTCTCACCATTGTTAGTTTCTGCTCATACTCTTAAATATTATGGTTTGTTCATAGGTTTATAAATGAATACTACGGCCATTTTAAAGCCTAGCCAATAATCCAAGGTCAAAAGCAAACCTGGTACCTTGTGTTTAAAAAGGAGAAGACCTTAACCATAGTGCCAAACTGACAACTATCTAATTAACAGGATTCAAACCTGGGCAGGGAAACTTCAGTGAATTTCGAGTCCATCGCCTTAACCACTGTGCCACAATTACTATTATGTTATGTTACTGTTATGCAAGAAGCCCAGGATTTCCAGACAGAAGATATACAAAAAGATTAAGACAGAAATTAGAGAAAAGAAAAATACTTGCACAAGAAAAACTGTCAGAAGTTTCAAATAAAAAATTGTGTTTATTAATGCAACAGATTAATGTAAAACATTATATAGACCAAGAAACCTTGGGTAGTTTGGAAAAAGAAATGGCTGAGGAAGTGCAAAAATACAAAGAACAAAATCTAGAGATTTTTGAAAGGCATAAAAAAGAAATATGGACATGGGGAAGAATGAGAGATCTCATATGGTACAATATTTATGCAAAGGAGAAAGGAAAATTAAACAATACAAAAAAGCTGCCCCAAAGATATTCAAAAAGAAATACAGACAAAGGCATCCAGATATGGACAATTTCACAATACAAAAAATAAGATCACAAAGAAGGAATGTAAAACAGAAGATTTTTAAAATAGAAGCTAAAAAATGGAAGTTGAAGTTATGAAATACCTGCGAAGTGAAGGATTCAGTGTAGAAATTCTAGCACAGGTTAGATCACAGCATGATGGAGCAACACATTCCCCAAGTAAGGAGAAACAGGAGGAACAGCAGATATCTGAAGAAGAAACATGGACATGGGAAAGAAAAAAAAGAGAGTTAATATGGTGTAATATTTATGCAAAGGAGAAAGCAAAACTAATCAATACAAAAAGAGCAGCACCAAAGTTATTTGAATAGAAATACAGGGAAAGGCATACAGATATGGAACATTTTACAATAAAAATAGGAAAACAAAGAGGAAAGTAGAAAAGAGGATTCATAATGGAGAAGTTAAAGAAATGGAAACTGAAGATGTGAAGTTGTCTCACCACTCATTCTTACAGATGGGGTCAGACCCGATACTCGGCTCCGAGTTGGCCTGTGATAAAGCTCAAGGTCTTCAGACAGCTCGAGGCCAAGTCCCTATCCCATGATGCACCTAGAGTTACCCCAGATCTAGTTTGCCTCTGCAATAGATCAGAGGTTCATCAGCATAGCTCGGGCCAGTAAAACTTTATTATAACATTTTTTCTTATAATTTTGTTAATTCCACTTCTTAGTTTTATCTTTAGCTTCTTTAGCATTTATATCTCTTTAGTGTATATTCCTTGGTGTGCTTTTTTCATATTTAAATATAGGTTTGGCCTTCATTTTTTAGTGAAGGCCTTTATAATTAGTGTAGTTAGTGTAGTTATATAGTTATTGTGTGCCTTTGATAACTGACATTTTTCTCATAACTTTTGATATTTAGAAGTGCTTACATATATAGGTAAAGTTTGTGTGTGTTTAAAGTGACACTTTGTCACAGGATATTTAGCCCATAGTTTTTTATTAGGGCTTATTTAAATAGTTTTGGATGTGTCTTTAGTATATTGTAGTAGTTTCACTGGTGCTGTTCATTATGGCTGACCAGGATAGGGATAAACATTCTAAGTCAGGTTTCAAAAAATGTCCAAAATGTGGACAGAAAATGTCTGTAACAGATAGCCATGTTAACTGTGTTTACTGTTTGGGAGCCTTACACCTTCAGGAAAGTTGCTCCATTTGTCATTCCTTCTCTTCTAGGGTCCTTCAGGAGAGAAAGAGAAAGCTAATTGATAGAGGACTAGTCAAACCATCTTTTCAGGAAGCTTTGAGTGACCAGGACAGGTCTAGTAAATCTTCAAAGTCTTCCAAGGCTTCTACTTCAGAAGTAAAAAATATAAAATAAACATCGGCGTAGGCTCAACAGCCCTCACAGCCGAGCATCTTGTTCTTTCGGAGCCGGTCCGCCACTCCTGCAATCTGTACCTCCATCCATCCACTCATTTCAGTCCTCAATAAGCCTTTCTGATTTGGATGTGGATCATGTGGTGCAGAAGTTGTTACAGGCTCTGGCATTTGCTAAATTTATATCGGCTCTGACCACAATGGTTTCAGAACCGAAGACTGTTTTACCATCTACTACTTTTCCTCCTCTGAGCCATACGGGTCTTCGGAGCCGGAGGAGTTGGACTTGATGATCGTTGAGCCTTTGGAGCTGATGCCTGTTTCAGTGTCTTCGGTCCTGTTTACTCGGACATCCTTGGTGCCGATTGAGGAGTCTAGGAGCAGACATTCTCCAGTCAGGTCCAAGGAGGATAGTCGGACTAATTTGTCTCGGTTCCGACTTTGCCTCTCAGGGCTTCGGCTCAGATGAGCTCGGCTCCTACCTCTGGTTCAGAGCCCACTGTCCCGGTGCCAGGGATATCGATGGTTTTGTTAGATCTGTCGGTCCCTTCTCATCGGAGCAGAGGTGCCTTTGAAGCTTTGAGGATAGTTATGTCTCCTAAGACATCTATGACTTCAGGTCTGGCTACCTCCTCCCCAAAAGCACCTGTGTCTGCTTCTGCTTCACAGATCCTTTCTAAGCATAGAGACCCAGAGCCTCAGGAAACCCCATTGGGTGGCCCAGCTCTTCTGAGACCTCACCAGAAGTTCTCACTGATGATGTTCACAGGAAGAGAATTTGTAAGAGGAAGCATTTAGACTCCCACAGAAGACTCTCACATCCGATACTGACTTGGATAAATCGGAAGGGTGCCCACGGTCCCCCTCTGAGGATATCTAATTTGCTGAGATATTAGAAATTCTTAGGCAGAGGGGTGACTGGCAGTCCGCCAACCCTACTGAAGATGAGTCAGTTCTCCTGAAGGCATTTGTGTCTCAACCCTCCACCTTTTTGGTGTCTCCACCCTTCGATGAGCTTATGGAGCTGGTCTCACAAAGGGCGTGGGAGTCTCCGGAAACCATGGAGCCTGTCCCAAGGAGGCCTAATAAATTTATTTCTGCCCCCTCAGGAAAAGTCCTTTCTTACCAAGGGAGTGACAGTTGATGCCATGGTGGTGGCGGCTGCCACCAAAATGGAGATTTCGGAAACTTCTTCCTCTATCCATCCTCCTAACAGGGATTCTAGGATCATGGATAGATACAGGAAGTGCACATACAGTTCAGTGACTTTTGCACTGCGTTTGCTCAACTATCTCACCCATTTTATGAGACTGCAAAGAGATCTCCTAAAAGAGCTCAGAAATGCTCTTCAGGGTACAGTAGCTGCAGGAGCTTCAGATAAAGTTGCCCCCCAGCTTGTTACCCTCAATTCCATAATGAACTTGTCCATGCGCCTTATTTCATATGCAGCTAATGGAGCGAGTAGGGCAGCGGGTACAGGAATTGCTCTTAGGAGACACTCCTAGATGCATTTGTGTTCCTTCGCGGAGCCCTTTAAGTCATCCTTTGTCAATACCCCTTTTGATGGCTCATCCCTTTTTGGGCCCAAAGTTAAGGAAACTTTGACCAGGTGTGAACAGGAAGGAAAGACTCTGTCTGCCATCGGAGTCCGTTTTTCCACTCCTACCAGACCCTACCCCAAGGGTCAAAGGGGAGGAAAGATGTGGTTCTGAAAAGCCCAAGGAACCTTTCAGGACATGTGGTGAACCCCCCCCTCCAGGGGAAGAGGAGGTGGGAATACTGGAAGATGCTGCCCTCACAGCAGAGGGGCTCCACAAAACCAGGGTGACAGAAATCAGTTCTTTGGGAAGCCCTACCAGCATTCCTGAAAGGAGGCTCGACTGTCCTACTCTGGAGGCAGTCAGAGGTCACTTATCTTTGTATTCAGATGTCTGGCTCAAAATTACAAATGACAACTGGGTACAAAGTATCATTTTCAGAGGATATTTCATTCCTTTTGCCACACCCCCTCCATTGACAACAAAAATCCCAGACATTCCACCCAGTTACAGGGAACAGGCAACAATAGAAGTCCAAACGTTACTAAGAAAAAGAGTCATCCAACCAGTCCCAGCAGACTAGATAGGATCCGGAACTTACTCAAGATTCTTTTTAGTTCCAAAAAAGACAGGGGACTGGAGATCTATTTTGGACCTCAGCAGACTAAACAGATCTGTCAAGAAAGGGAAGTTCCGAATGGTCACGCTTCAGTCGATACTTCCCTTTTTAGGGAAAGACAATTGGATGTGCTCGATAGATCTCCAGGATGCGTACTACCACATAAAAATGGCTAGACCATCTAGGGATAATCTGCATTTCTGGCTGGGAGCCAATCATTACCACTTTTGTACCCTGCTCTTTGGTCTCACTACAGCCCCAGAGTGTTCACCAAATGTATGTCAGTGGTCACGGCTCACCTGAGACGTTCTGGATTCCAGGTGTTTCCATACCTAGACAATTGGTTCCTCACCGCCACCACCAGGCATCAGCTCATACAAGTCAGGGACACCACTCTTTATCTCTGCAGTCATCTGTGCATTACAATAAACTCTGAAAAAATATGCCTTGTCACCATCAAATCATACTGTTTTTATCGGAGCAGAATTGGACACCACCACCACCACTTTGAGACTTCCAGCAGAAAGAGTCTTACTACTCCATCAGCAGGTCCACAATATCATATCCAAAGACAAGGCTCCAGCATCAGAAGTACTAAAATTGTTAGGCATGATGGCAGCTGCAATATTAGCCATACCGTTGGGTCGCATGCACATGCAGATTCTGCAATGGCTGTTATTCACTCAATGGTCTTACCAAGAGCTCCTAATGTCTCATATTATAATGATCACAAACACATGCAAAAGGGATCTTCAGTGGTGGTTGACCTCTGTTCATGTTACGATAGGTCATCCTTTTGTTCTACCCCCATCAGCGGCCATAGTGACCATGGATGCTTCCCTGATGGGGGGGCATTTTCAGGGAAGAACAGCCCAAGGTACATGGAACAAACAGGAGACACATCTACATATCAATGTCCTGGAGATGAGAGCAGTGCTTTTAGCATTGCAGTACTTCCAAGATTTTCTTCATTTGGGAACAATTGTGATTCAGACGGACAACATGTCAGTAGTCTGGTACTTGAACAAACAAGGAGGAACCAGGTCCTACCCCCTTTGTCGCAAGGCCCTAAGAGTATGGCAATGGGCTACATCCACCCAGTGCTTTCTGTTAGCAACTCACATCCTGGGGAAATTAAGCGTGATAGCAGACAAGCTGAGCAGAGCAATTTTGTTGCCTTACGAGTGGTCCCTCAAGAAAGAAATAGCGGAGAGAATTTTCCACAGGTGGAGTCAGCCTTGCTGCAACCTTTTTGCCAACCACATGAACACAAAATGCAGAAGCTACTTTGTCCTAATTCCCCGCCGGGAGAAATCCCAAGGGATGCACTCGTACATGATTGGCCTCCTGGTCTCCTCTATGCATTCCCACCAATCCTCTTGATACCCAAAGTACTACAGAAAGCAAAAGCCCTGGGAAGGACCATCATTCTAATAGGCCCTCATTGGCTTAATCAGATTTGGTTCCCCTTTCTTTGACTTCGTCAGTTGGAGGACCCTTGGATTCTGGACCCAGTTCCAGATCTTCTGACGCACTCGTCGGGGGAACTTCATCCCTCTCTTCAGTCCCCGAAGCTGACAGCTTGGCTGCTCCAATTCCCAACATAGCCAGGTTCCATAACCTTTCAAATGAAATGCGGCAGATACTAATATCTTCTCATAAATCCTCTACTAGGAAGCTATACCTTAGCAAATGAAAAAAGATTTTCTATATGGGCCTCTCAAAATAACACAGATCCCTACCAAGCCCCTATTGCCTCCATATTAGAGTTTTTGACTATGCTTTTCAACAAATGAGCTGCAGCAGCAACAGTTCAGGTTCAACTTGCTGCTATCTCTAATTTTCACCTTGGATTTGAAGGATTGAACATAATGTCACACAAACTATCCAAAGCCTTTCTCAAAGGGATTTTTCATCTCAGACCACCTGTGAAATCCCTTTGTACCCCATGGAATCTAAATTTTATGCGTTCACGCATTATTCTCCCTCCTTTTGAACCAGGTTCTTCATGTGATTTAAAATATTTGTCATGGAAGGCTATCTTTTTAGTAGCCATCACGTCTGCCCTCAGAGTGTCAGAGCTTCAGTCCTTGTCCATAAATCCTCCTTATTTGATTTTCAATGCTGACAGAGTCTCACTGCGAACTAATCCCTCATTTTTGCCCACAGTTTGTACTGAAACTAACCTTAACCAGATTACAGATTTGCCAGTGTTCTTCCCCAAACACACCAACAACTTAGAGTATATGCTGCACAAGCTTGATGTTCATAGACAGCTAAGGTTTTACTTGGATAGAACAAAAAAGCTCAGGAAATCAGAACAGCTTTTCATTTCCTTTTCAGATTCCAGAAAAGGTATGCCAGTGGCAAAAACAACTCTAAGTGGTTATCCGATTGTATCACATTTGTTTATTCATCTGCTAATATGCCCTTACATCACAAAATTAAGGCTCATTCTACCAGAGCAGTGTCTACAGCCTCTGCTTTTTCTGCTAGACTTCCTATAAACAACATCTGTGCAGCAGTCACTTGGTCAAGACCTCATACCTTTATCACTCATTACAAAGTGAACATGGCCTCCAGGGACAGGGCCTCTTTTGGGTCTACTGTCCTGAAAAATATACTCCTGTGAGCCACCCAAGAAAGATGGTGCTCGGGACGCTACCCATCTGTAAGAATGAACAGGGAGATAGAACACCTTCACATAAAGAAGTTATGTACTTGCCATAGTGTTTCACGTGAGTTGTTCATCTCGCCTTCATTCTTACTTCCCACCCTCCTACCCCCTCCAGGGCTTTTCGAGGACCGAGATACTAGATTCTTCCTGGTTGCTCAATCCTTCTATGGCTTTTTCTTAAAGAGTGATAGAATGACACATGGTATTATTATACGCAGCAAACAAGATCTGAGATAACTCTAGGTGCATCATGGGATAGGAACTTGGCCTTGAGCTTTCTGAAAATCTCGAGCTTTATAGTAGGCTGACCTGGAGCCAAGGATCGGCTCCCAACCCATCTGTAAGAATGAAGGCGAGATAAACAACTCACATGGAACGTTATGGTAACTTCTTTTTATGAATTACCTGTGAAGTGTTTAGTGTAGAAAATCTAAGTCTGATAAGATCACAGCAGAATAGAGCAATGGATCCCCAAATTAAGGAGAAACCAATTGAGTGGGAAACATCTGATCGGTTGCCATATGAAAATACTTTGGAGCCTTCCACAGGAAACCAGTATAAAAGCTCAATTGGTGTTGCACAATAAGTGAAGGAACAGGAAACAGTGACATCTCTGACACAGTCAATGTTGTGGAGTGATAGGCCAGTGAGTTTCAATATGAAAGAGCAATGGATGACACAGCATGAAATTGAAGAGAAGGTGGCACAGAAAGATTTTTTTTTATTTTATTTCTACATTTGATTACCGGTAAAGTCTGACTGGACGGAATGTCCATTTTCAGCACAGGCCCGGGAAGAAAAGCTCCACATAGAACAAAAGATTATAAATAAAACTGCTATAAGTAAAGTAAAGAGTTTGAAGGTTTTTTTAGTCTGGGGCAGAGCGAGAGCATTCTGTAGAATGCCCACAGGAAATGGAGAACAAAGAATGTGCCCTTAGTTTAGAAGAAAATGATCTAAGAGAAGAGTTACTTGATTTAATTTTGATGGACAGACATATTAAGATCAATGAAAGAAATAGACTACAGAAAGTCAATAAAACCCCAAAAGTTAGAAGTTTGATAAAACAAATGAATACAGTAATTAGGACTGTTCATAGAGATTCATGCAATATAACAGAAGTAAATAGGATATATTACTGTGCAGCTAAATTAATAACAGATAAAGCCTTACCACAAAAACACAGAGCAGTAAGGGAAAGGAAGGGGGAGAAATCAAATGCCATCACAGAAGTATCAAATAGAAAAAAACTATAAAGCAATTAAGACAAGAAGTGCACTGTTAGAAGAGTATAGAAGAGGGAACAGATCAACAAAAATACTCAGAAAGATAGATGTGATAAAAGCAGTACACAGTATCAGAACAGATCAGGATCTATCATGTACAATCAGTAATAATAAACTACAAATATCAGCACAGGCAGAAAAATGTAGAAGATATGCAGATAAATATAAAGGAAAAGTACAAAATAAGCAATTTATTGATGACCCAAAAAAGTTTGATAGAGAATTGGGAAGCAAGGCAAAAGGAATTAAATAAAACACCACCAAAAAAAGACACATTGGAGAAATATCTATGAAGATCCTATGGAACATAACAAAGATGATAAATGGATATAAGAAGTAAAAGAAAGAATGAAAAGTTTAAATGTACAGGATATGAAATGGAATGAGGTAATGGCCAGAGAGATTGAAACAAAATTAAGAAAAGCTCCTAATCAGAAAACCCCAGGCCCAGATGCAGTACCTAACTTTTGGCTAAAAATATTAACATCTTTACATGAAGATTTGGCCATGAGTAAGAACTGTTTATATGTGCATCCGGAACAGACACCAACCTGGTTAACAACAGGAAAAACAATGCTTTTACTTAAGAGTGAACATGCAAGCTATCCTAAAAACTATAGACCAGTAACTTGCCTTTTGACGACATATAAACTATACACTGGAATTGATGCCGACAGAGTTTATAGCCATTTAAAAGAAAACTCAATCATGGCAATAGAACAAAAGGGTAACAAAAGAAAGTCATATGGATCAAAGGATCATTTGCTGTTAAAGTCATAATGAGGAACTGTAAAAAGGGGAAGAATCTAAGTATGGCATAGATAGACTACAAAAAAGCATTTGACAATATCCCACATTCATGGATAAAAGAGTGCTTAAAAATGTATAAGATACACCCTACACTGATCGATTGCTTTACAGTGACCATTAAACAGTGGCAAACCACTTTGCAGTTAAGCCATGATAAAGGACAAATTATTATTCCAGGGAAAAACATTCAAAGGGGGATATTCCAGGGTGACTCTTTGTCATCGCTGCTGTTTTGTCTTGCCTTTACCCCATTAAGCTGTCTACAGATTAGGTCATGGCTACAGTTTGTCTCCCATGAAACAACAAAGTGTAAAGACTTTTCATCTTCTTTTTGTGGCTGATTTAAAACTGTATAATGCATCATATGAGGAATTGAAATCACAAATGCGAGTGTTTAAAACATTTTCAGATGATGTAAGAATGTGATTTCATCTTGGTAAATGTGCAAAAGTAACCTTTAAAGCAGCAAAGTTGCAGCACCAAGAAACATTAGTTTGGGACAGGAGTGTGATATAAAAACTTGAGCAGGAGTGAGTGTATAAATATTTGGGACTTGATGAAGGATCAACAATAAAACATGAACAAATACAGTATGAATAAAACTTAGTATCATTATTTGGAAGACTAAAATTAATACTGAAAACACCGCTGACATCTAGGAACAAAGTTCAAGTACGAACAATGTTCGGCCTCACAGAGGGGTTCCCAGTGGGAGTGGGTGTACACCGGGGTTCAGCTCTGAGCCCACTGCTGTTCATACTGGTAATGGACTACATTACTAAAGAGGTCAGAGGGGACAGATCAACAAAAGTTGCTCTATACAGACGATGTGGCATTACAGGCTGACTTTGCGCTAGAACTTCGGCAAAGGATAGGAGAATGGAATGCAAAATTGAAGTCACATCGGATGAAACTAAGCACAGGTAAGACAGTGGTAATGCCAGCAAATTTGGGAAATCAGAAGAAGCTGAGAATAGAGTTAGAAGGGAAGATAGTGGAACAGGTAAACAGCTTCAAGTATCTGGGAGGTATGGTTGAGGAGAAGGGAAGTCTGAATGAAGGGGGTCAAAGCTAGAATTAGAGGCACTGCAGCCAACTGGCATAGAGTGTCAGGTATAGTCTATGACAGAAGAATGCCAGAGAAGCTGAAAAGTAAGGTGTACAAGACACTGGTGTGACCAGTACTACTGTATGGTACAGACACCTGGACAGTAAAGGCAGAACAGTTGAAGAAGCTAGAGGTGATGGAAATGAACTGCCTGAGAAGGGTGGTAAGATGCACACTGTGGGACAGATGAAGAAATGAGGACATAAGAGCAGAAGCCAAAGTAGCTCCAATTGCAGAAAAGATCAAAGAGTACAGATTACGGTGGTTTGAATGCATGTGCAGAAAAGCAGAAGACAATATGGTGAGGAAGATTTGGGACAAACAGGAAGAAGGTAAGAGGAAGCGAGGATGTCCAGCAAAGAGGTGGATGGATTGTGTGAAAGAAGATCTGCGACAGTCATGCATGAGTGTTGAAGAAGGCAGGAGTGTGGCACTGAAGTGAGAGAGATGGCAAAAGTTAACACAATACCCTGACCCTGTGTAGAAAAAATGGGAAAAGGAGGCTGATGATGATGATCTTGGAACAAAGTCCAAGTTGTAAACCAATTGCTATTCCTATCCTAACTTACAGCTCTGGAGTTACTGATTGGCCCTAAAAGGTTGAACAGAAAAACAAGAAGGATGCTTCATGCTCATCAAACGATTTATAAAAATCAGTGTATACCAAGACTATATATTCTCCATTCTAAAGGAGGTAGGGGCCTCCACAAAATTGATTGCATGTATAGATCTGCAATCGTAGGACTGCATACATATCTGCTGACCTCACAAAACCCAAAAGTAGTGAAAGTTTTAAAACATGAGGAGAATATGTCTAAGATGACTTCCCTGCTTAGTCTTGCAGAAGCATATTGGTGTCAAGTGGAACTGAAAATCAAACCAGAAATAGATAAAAATCAGGTAGCAACTGAATGTGCCAAAAAACAAAATAAAGAATATAAGGTGAAGGATCAGATGAAAATGCATAAATGCAGTTTCAAGTATAGAAAACTTTTGGAACAACCTCATGTTGATCAGGGTCGAAAGCAGAAAATGTTAAGGAGAGGTGGATTTAAACCAAAAGATGGAATGCTAATATTGGCAGCCCAGAATACTGGACTATGTACTGACTGGTTTACAAAGTCTATTGAACATGTAGTAGTAACAGACAAATGTAGGTTTGGTAAAACAGAATTGGAAACAGTCGCACATCTTGTTGCTGGTTGTGAAATACTAATGGTAGAAGGACTGTATACTGAAATGTGGCAAGACTGTTGCACTGGGGATTGTGCAAATATTATAATATCGAAGTAGCTGAAACATGAGCCACAAAGCATTATAGAAAATTATGAAGTTTACATGACATGGAATCACCCATTACCAATAGTTCAAAAATAGATGTGAGAAAAGCAGATATAGTAGTCCATGAAAAGAAGACAAAAGTAGCATTGATCATTGAGATTGCTACACCCAGTGACTACAGTGTCTTATGTACAAACAGACACAAAGTCATAAAATACCAAGACTGGCAGGCAGAAATGAGGGCAATATGGAAGAAGGATACTCAGGCTGATTCTGTAGTAGTAGGAACAATGAGCCTTATAAAGAAGAAGCTACAGTCGTACTTAGATATGTTACCAATACGTGTAATGTCATATGATTTGCAGGAGTCTTTACTGGTCACATTGTGGGTGCTGCAAAGAGCACTTCTGGCTAACACCAAAGATTAAAACAATACTAATTTTATGAACTTTAATCATACTTTGACTTAGTAAATATTGTGGGAAGAAATAGCCAGTGAATTGTTATGGCTAGGCTTGTATCTAGGGCCGATAGCCTAGTACTAACTATGAACCTATGAACATATGGATGACGTCCATTCCCAACATGGAATGAGAAACCCAAAAGACTTGGAGAAATTAAAGAAGGGATAAACCACAATTACAATGCCAAAGAGGCACTTTTTCAATGGCATAAGCTATATGCAACACTGCAAGTTGTCTGATGTAAAGACATATATCTCACACTGCTGGAATGATCATAAAACTGCACCTTCATAATTAACAGCATTCAAATCTGTACAGGGAAACCCCAAAGGATTTGAAGTTCATCACCTTAACCACTTGGCCACAGTTACAATTATGTTGGTTAAACTGTTGCTACCACTATTACAGTTTGCACAGTGCTCTGCCTCTGTCTCTGCACACTAAGCCCCTAGCTCAAGAAACAATGTACAGCACATCACAACTGCTATGATAGGGTACTTACTTGCATTCCACAGATGTCAGGGGCAGCAACTCCACTTATTTTTTTTTTTATCACTTACTACAGTCCATTCAAAGGCCATTGTTACTTCTGCCAAGGGCAGAATATACCCCACCTGTAATTTCACTGAACTTTTTTATAACTACCACTATATTACAAACAAAACCAAACTAAACAAAATGCATCAGTTTATACACTTTCATGAATATCCTTATTCTATTGAAACAACTAATTGGCTACCAACTGAGGCCAGACCCAGCACAGTACCCTTAATTTTCAGTTTACTCCATGGCAACAGCTGTCCACCACTTAAAATTAAGGTACTAACTAGAAATATGCCACAAGAATTGAGAACACATGATGGAATGCATCTCTGCAGACCAGCTTATATACTTAAGTCCCCCCCCAAAAAAATGCTTTTTACAAACTAAGACCTACCATCTGGAATGCTCTCCCTCAAAAATTGTATTCAATCAATCAATAAATGTGCAACATTTCAGAATCAACTAAAGTCTTACCTAACAGACAGATACAAAATGTAATTGTTACAGGGACTGTGGATGGAAACTTTACCTAAATACATCTGCAGACTTGCCCTAATGAAATGATACAGAAACTGGGAAGATGATTGAGTTACCTTAATACGTACACCAAACTACCATGTACACAAATTAGCTATATTTTTTTCTAGTCAATGGGCAACTTACTAATATTTTTACAGAATTGTAGTTATTCATCCTGTACTTGTCCACCCTAAGTTGCAACACAGCTACCCTTTATTCAGCTCTTTATCGATCTCATGTGTTTCCTGCTGATGCTTTATTTCTGCATCGTAACTTCCTTATAAGCATCCAGTGATACCTTTACAGTTTTTGCAACTAGGCTTCTGATATGGATTGATAAATTGTCCGCATGCTGATCTATGCTTAAGGTATAGCACATTGAGAAGTAATCAGGTATTATAATGCTGATCAGTGTTCTCCTTAAAGTTTTATTCCCTTATTAGTCTTTTAAATGGGACTTGCTTCACAGCTGTCACATTGCAAATTGCTCTGTTCATGTACTATCTCCTTTTATCAGCTAAATCAAAATACTTTTCTTAAAGAATATTCATCATATTTTACTACTGTTTGTATGTATTCATATTTGATACATTCTTACTGTATATCTTTTTATGTCTCTGCAATATTTTCAGCTGCATGCAATAACTAAACGTTGTATGGCTCTCTATAAAGGTTTTGAATATGATACACCTATATATTTTTTTCAAATAAATTTTATTGAATATTTTCTCAGATAAAATAAAAGTAGAGAGATAAACAAGATGTTAACTGTGGTACAGTTGAATGTTACAGAATGTTTAACAAGAGGAAGTTATTCAATAGATAATACACACTTTGCTAAATAACATTCAAAATAGCTAAGAATACAGTATTGGATAAACTCAAGGAAACGGTTATCTTATATGTTAGTATATTATAGTGACAAATGAGAGCAAATTTAGAAGTATAACAGAAACCTGCACAAAGATATCAATCTGTTCTACTAAACCTTATATACATACTTACAAAAAATTGTCACCTTAGAGAATGCTGTTATTACCAACTAAGAGATGTGTTTACTATCTTTGTTTTATTAGCATTTGTCTGCAATTTATGATAATATATCAATTAATGTTTTGCAGTAATTCTGATAATATATTTGGTTCTTCTGACTTTTTGTATAAAGCTTATTAGCTAATATATGTTTTTTGGCGATACTTTTGTATTCTGACCAGGTTAGTCTTGATCTGTCTATCCAGTTCTTTGCTATGTAAGATTTTAATAGGGTGCATAGTGTTATTATTGTGTGATTAAAGAAATTATTATTCTTGCTTTTGAATATATGCAGTATTGCTGTCTCCCATGACAGTGAATTTTGAATAGCCTGATTTCTCTAAGAGTAATCTTAGTGAGCACCAGAGTTTATAAATTGTTTTGCAGCTCCAGAAGTTGCGGAGAATATCTACCTCTTTATTAGGACAAAAGGGACAGTAAGGTGACTTGGATTGAATTTGTTTAGGTGTACAGGTGTATGGTATGCATCATTAAAAATCATGATCTGAGTATATATTAATTTTTATATGGCGTCAGTTTCATAGTATTTCTAATTGCTGATTCCTTCTCATTGTCTGTTATGGTATTACCTTTTCCTTCCCAAAACTTTGAGAAAAGTATTGTATTTTGATATTTAATTTTTGCTATTAATTTATATGTATTTGAGAGCATCTTCTTTTTATTTAAGAGCAATTTTTCAATCTGTTGTGCTAATTTGACCTCTTGCTCAGTTACAGTGATATCTTTGGTTATTATACTAAGTATAGGATTTATTTAATTATCACTTTATAATTATTGTTTTCTCTAAGTAGGTTTATTATATTTTCCATTGAGAGGTTTTATATTTGGTAGAAGTCCCATACTGTATAATTTTTATTAATGGGTACTTGTCTAGGTTTGCCATGGAGTTTGCTAATTTTATATCTAGGTTGTTATGTATTGGTTGTAGCAGAGTAATCATGTCTTTAAGATTTATTGATATCAGTAATTTCTTGAAAATTTCACAGTTATTAATTAAGATTGGGTGAATTTTTGTTGTCTTAAGGATATCTTGATTTAAGAAGGGAATCACTTTTAGGTTAACTTTAGATGTAATATTTTGGTGAAATAATTTAATCCATAGTGGATACCATTTGTTGCCTTTGGGTCATAGTTTGCTATTTGCATGATGTGACTAGCATTAATAATTTTGTAGTACAGTTGAAAATCAGAAAGGCTGAGACCTCCTTTTTCTTTTGATAGTATTTGTTTTTTATAGCTAATTCCTGTACTTTTTGGGTACAATATGAATTTTGCTAGTTGTACTTTTATCTTGTTGAAGAAGGTAGCTGGAATTTTCATGAAGGTGGCATTCAAATGGTATAAAAATCTTAGGCAATATATTAATTTTGACTATTGAAGTTTTTGATAAGGTAGATAGTTTAAGCTTTTCCCATTTGTTAATATTAGCTATTATATTGGACCAGGTTTTAACTATATTGTTATTGAACATGCCTGATTGTTTATGGTTAAAGATTAAACCTAAATATTTCAGCGTATATTGCACTTTAACATTTGTCTCCGGAAAATAAAATTCTTTATGTCCCAGGGGGTTAATTGGGTATATAATTGACTTCTTAGGATTAATTTCATAGTTAGATACTAGGGAAAACTTTTCTATGGATGATAGGATTTTATTTAAGTCAGAATTGGGATACGGAAAGTAGATATTGAGATTGTCTGCAAAGGCTGTGTATTTTATTTGGGTTTTAGATATCAAAATAAGGTGATGATATGTTCTCTGAATGATTTGTAGTAATAATACTTCTATATAGAAATTAAACAGGATTGGTGAAAGTGGGCATCCCTGTCTGGTGCCATTAAGAATTTGTATTGGGTTAGATGTTTTCTTATTAATATACAGAGTTGTAGTTGCTTTACTATATAAAGTTTTGATCATTTCTATGTATTCTTTAGGGAACCCAAATTGAGAGAGTACAAAGAGGAGGAATTTTTGATTGACTCTGTCAAAGGCTTTTGTTGCATCAACTGATAAATTATGTTTAGGGGATTTATCCTTGGCACATAAGTGGGATAGGGCATCAGTGGTTAATGTGTTGTCCCATACTTGTCTGTGACTCATAAAGCCTAGTAGCTCAGATGCAATTAAAGCTGAGGCTGCTTTTTGCATCATGTGTGCTAAAATTGTTGAAAATATCTTTAAATCTATATTTATCAAAGCTATAGGTCTGTAGCTGTTCGGATTTGTGGAGTATGTATTTGGTTTTGGTATAAGTATGGTTTTGGAATTGTTCATATAAAGGTCTGATATCTCAACTTCAATTATATAATTGTATAGCTTTAAAAATACTGGGGTTAATTGTTGCTTAAAGTGTTTATAGAATTCTGCCATGATACACCTATATTTGCTCTGACTATGTAAAATCTTTGTAAGATGTTGTAGCCTATTGACACACGTTATGAATAAACAAGGTCCATGAACAAAGACCTGTTCAGTTACCCAGTCAACAAAGGAATGATTAAATACATAAGTAAACTGAAAATGGATTAAGGCCGATTATCACAGTCATTATTCAACATGAGCATTTAAGGAAGGTCTTCTGTCTTGTATATGTTGCAGGCCATGATGAGGTCATTGAACATCTTAACAAGAATTGAAAAACATGTTTTTTTTTTTTTTTTTGAAAAAATATGTGTTCTTAGTGAAATCAACTACTGACCATGCCAGCAAGTTTAGTTACTGTTGCAGTGAATGTTAAGATCTTTAATACATTACTAGCGTTGCTAATGTTGTGAATATGAAAGAGGTCACTCAGTACAGGGTTGTTTGATGACATGGAAACCAGCAAAGGTCACCCCGTTAGGAGACTATTTGAGATAGACAGGAGAGGGCTTTGTCATTCTACATAGGTAATGCAACTTAGACCCTTAATTTCTATTGACAGGGAACACTGGAGTTTTCAAACTGGAACATAAGTCAAGACAATATATATCCCAAAAAGAGCACTGTATTCAATAGCAGGTCTAATAATAGAGAAGACTAAAAGTACAATAACATTCTTAGGCCTGTAGGAATTTCACTGAAAATCAGCTCTGCTAAACAGAAGGACTTCCTAACAATTGTGGCTACATGGTGTTCAAAGAAGTGCTCACAGCCAACAAATGTACTTAGGTCTTTGATAACTGAGCCTGATTTGAGGGGGTAATGTGTTAGTACCAAGGCTATTCCTGTTTCCCAAAGGATATGATATTACACTTTTTGAGATTTAGAATAAGTCCATGGTCACAACACTATTTGCTTCTACACATTAGTCCTTCCTGTAGATTCTGAGAGCCCCACTGGAGTTCATGACAGGTCCAAGTACAGTTATCAGCAAATTTAGTCAGCCAAAAGCCTTTCATGTCAACTTTGACTTTAAAGAAGTAAATATCAAACAGCAGCAGTTCAAGTGCCAAGCCGTGGGACACTGCTGATAATTAACCATTTTGAGGACAGTGTGTTCCCCAATTTTAATATCCTTGGTTATGACCATGAGCCCGTTTGCTATCCACTGGGTAACATTAGAGTTTACTTATGACACAAGAGAGAGGAATTGATTCAAAAGCTTTGGCTAGGTGAAGGTAAATTGTGTGTGCATGAACCTACTCTGATCGAAGGCCACTATGCACTTTTCAAAAAAAGTTAAACTGGTTAAGCAGACAGGAGCTACCCTTCATAAATGCAAACTGATTAAGTCAAAGGGCTTTAGGCTGCCAATGTACTTGGTTTGGAGGTCTTTGATGATGTATTCTATTGTCTTACAGATAAGGAATGCAAGACTCGTAGAACAGTCTTTACTGGAGTCAGTGTTGGAGCTTCCTTTTTGAATGGGATAACCACAGCAGTTCTTCAAGGCTCAGGCACAAGGCCAGACAACAGTCTGTTGTTGAACATATTGTGGAGCAGGTCAATAAGAAAGTGCTTCACACTGGCATGGAAGCACCTCAATCTGCTTCTGGGCCCCAATGAGCTAGTATTTTTCACTTCTGAGAGCACCTATAGGACTTATTCAGGGGTGATGTTTTGGGAGATTCTGATGAGGGGTCTGTTATGTGTTAGCTAGATGGGGATGGAGGAAGAAGTATGTACTGAATTTGTCTGCTATGCCGTCAGTGGTAGAGTAGGTGGAACCATTATGTATAATTTCAGAACAGTCCTAGGTATTGTTTCTAAGGTACCTGATATAGTCGAAGAAAGACTTGTGATTATCTTTGACAGAGGAGGCAAATTACCCTGTACTGAGTGACCTCCTTTAAATTCACAAAATTAGCAACACCAGTAATGCTTGAATTAAAGACTTTAACCTTCACGCAATATTAACTAAACCTGCTGACGTGGACAATACTACCATCAAAAATCCTTTTCCTTTGGAATAGACACCCGCTTCAAATTAAACACATTAGTTTTTTCTCCCTTTTTAAATGCTTTTTCATTGAGGGGATAGGTAGCTGAAAATACATACTCAGTCTTATCCCCACAAGCCCTGATAGAAAGGGCTAGTAAGTAGAGGCAAACTCAGTGGTTAGGCTGCAGATGATCTTCCAGATAAATTACCTAGTAACAATTTAACTATCAACCTAAATAAATCACCCTCCAAACCTTTACCACTGGAGATTATTATGCAGTAAATAACATACTTTTGAAAACAGACTTGAATTATGTCCTTGGTAACCCAAAAAGATCTGATTTTAATAATGATAGTGAGTTTTGTGATAGTATTTAGTTCTGCATTTATTAACACTTACCATTAAGATGCAAATGTATAGGCAAACTAAAAAAAAATGCTAAAAAAAGATCCACACTATAAAAAAATGAGGTACCACTAAACTTTCAGAAATTACCTAAGTCCTCAAAACAACTCTCACTTAAATAAAGTACATAAATTACTCACATTTATTATCAGAAGTTCATAGAAATGAAATACCCAACAGCATCCCATTGTAATACCATCATTCTACAATCCAATAAATGTTAAGCAGCCCTCAAAATGAAATCCAAAAATCCTTCTGAGAATTTTCTATATGGGCTGAATCCAATAAACTTCTTATCAACTATAAAAAATACAGTTTGCCTCCCCTTACAGACCACTTCACTTACCAGACATTACAATTACAGATACCCAATATTATGTTATTCTGTTTGTAACACAATACAAATACCTGGGGTTTACTCTTAACCCCTTTTTTATCTTTTTCTACATGCAGGGATAATATAGCCAGTAAAGTGTAGTCTCAACTAAAACTCTACTCTAAAATCTTTCCTTTCATCTACTATCTCATAAGTTCATAGGTACGTACTAGGTGGGCCATTTTAAGCATATCCAGTTTTTCTTTTTGTGCTCAAAATAACCTATCCCATTTGGTTATAGATTGGCCTTACCCATCCCATGGTCAATAATTCTATATTACTCTTAATGAGAATAACTGGGATTATACCATAGATAATTTGAGGGGATCCATGCATGGGATAAAGCATTTAGGACATATCTCTGTCAGTACAGGTATTGCCTTTTACTTCAGAAAAGTAGATGCCAAACAGGAGAGGTTCCACCAGAGAACCCTGGGGAACTCCATTTTTGACTGATCTTTGTTGAGGTAACTTCTCGTTTTTTGATTATCTGCATCTTATATGTGAACCAGTTGGCAATTTATCAGGTGAGAAAGGTTTATTCAGCTTTTCTACTATTCCTGAGTTGGGGATGGTGTCAAAAGCCATGGGCAGATCGAGGTATGCTGTGTGTATGATTTTACCTCCATCCACTGCTTTGGTGACTTTTTCAAAAACATTCACCAAGTTGAGTAAGCATGACCTGTCTTTGATGAATCCATATTGTGATGGGTCCAGCGTTAGGAGGTTCCCTGTGTCTTGATTGATTAGTTCCATAATAAGTCTTTCCATGGTTTTGCATATGTGGTTGGTCAGACTTATGGGTCTGTAATTGCCTAAGTCTGTGGAAGGCCTTCTATTATGCAGGAGAATGACTATAGCTGTTCTCCATTCACTTGGTACAAAACCTGTATGGAGGTTGAGGTTGAACAGTATTAGTTTTGTGGCTAAATTGTGCTTCATGCTATTTAGGATGCATCCAGGGATATTGTCAGGATTTATCCATGTAGTATTTTTAGCTTTTGATAGCACTTTTAGGACTTGGCCTTGTGTGATAGCTGGTGGTGAGCCAGTTTCAAGTATATTTTGAGGAACAGATGGAGAGAAAAGGTAAAGTTACAGCTAAATTTATCAGCCAGTAGGTATGCTATATCTTCAGCCATAGTGTAGGTAACATTGTTCACAATCAGCTCTGTGCAATGTTAAGTTCTGCTTTTGAGATTACAAACATAAAGGCAAAATACCTTGTGACTGCCTTTGGCTTAGGTAGCCATTTTAACCTCAGACTTGGCTTTGGTGAATTTTATTAAACCCCTAAGCTGTTTGTGTTTATTTCATTTCCAAGAGCTCTAATATGCTGGGAATTACTCTTCTTACTTTTGGTCAGAATTCTTTTCCTTTTACTATAAAGCTTGTTGATATTATGGTTCCACCATGGAAGTTTGTTTTGGGGTTTGCCCTGGGCTTGTTCCTACAGAGTACAGCTGCATCTATGTAGCTTATTGTATGCTGCTACAGTGTAATGATGTATGTTTTTGCATATTCACTGGAGTTAATTGGATTTGGTAGGGTTTTGAAGCTTACCAAGGTATCACTTAGAAGTAGGTAGTTTGTTTTACGGAACCGAGTTTGATATTTAACTTATCTAACTACCACTTGAATGAAGTGGAAACTAAACTTCTCAATAAGGGACTATCATTTATACCCACAAAGAATGCTGATTATGCAGATCTATTGTTGGACATTAAAATGTTTACAAGAAAGGTAAGCCTGAATATGTTGTTTGGTGAGAATACTGTTAATACTGAAGGATGTTTTAGGAAACCTTCTATGTATGTACCCCCGCCACATCCATTATTAGAAACATTTGAAAGAGCCTGTGAGAGAGATCTATTAGAGTTAATAAAAAAGGCTCATAAAAAAGATTTTTTTTACAATTTAAGCACATTAGAATGTAAAGCCCTTAAGGGTTTGCAGAATAATGATGAGATTATGATTAGACCAGCTGATAAAGGTGGTGCCATCGTAATAACGGACACACACTTTTATAGTAATAAAATGAATGAGATGGTAAGGGATTTATACATACTTATCCCTTAATATTACATGTTTAGATAAAATCATAAGAGATGTGCAGAGTGATCTTTATGAATGTTTTTGTGCAATGTATTAGATTTTGAATTATACAAATATTTATTGATTGAGAAACCATTAGTTCCTGCAATAAGAGGTTTATAAAGTAGTTAGGAAAACCTTCTATATATATCACTGATCATGAAGGAAGATTCACATCTAGATCAAGGAGGAACCCAGATTTGATGAATATACTTCTCACAAAAAAATAGATCCTCCCCAGAAACCACAAGCGGCGAGACTTAACCTTGACATGGTTATAAATAGAAGCTGGAGGGGAGGACAGATTCATCACCAGAGACTCCTATCCTATGCTGTGGAAAAAATACCCGTGAGTGAGGGCATGACAGAGGCACAGAAAAATGATATAGGCAGTTTTTTATCAGATAGCCTAGTATGAACCTATGAACCTATGAACCTAAGGTACACAAGAATTTGTCAAATCCTGACATGAGACCAACTGTAGCCAGTAAAGGCTGGCTGACAGAATCAGCATCCATCTATACTGAGAAACATCTTAGACAGATAGTTGAAAGAACTGATACAGTTATAAAAGACACCCAACACTTCCTTGAGACCTTAAGAGAATATACATCATGTGAGCATGAAATGTCCTCTGATTTCTTGGTGACTCTAGATGTCACTTCTTTATTCTCGAGTATACCTAACAATATAGGAATTGAGTACATGAGATTGTTTCTGATTAAACACAACATGCCTAGAGATTTGATAATTAGATGTGCAATGTTAGTAGACATGATTTTAAAAAAACAATGTGTTCATATTTGACAAAACCTATTTTTTACAACAAAAAGGTGTAGCAATTGATTGTATAGCTTTAATTAATTTATGCATTCATTTAATTAACTGAATGAGGTAGCACAACATTGGCTTGGCTCTGTTTTATAAATGCAGACTTAGATAGCAGTCTACAAATTGATTACAACGTGAAAGCGCTTACTGGCCATTTATACTTTTTACTTTTGGAATAAAGCTGTTTTTAAGAAAGAAGTTGGCTCCGATTGTCGTGTTGTGCCCTTGAAGATCTGGATATTTTGATGGCTAGAATAGACAACCGATACTTGCCATCTCTTCACAAATTATTTTCTACCAAAGGAGTCTTAGATATGTATTATTTTCTTATATTGAAGACTCAGAAATATTTACGTTGATACGCAAATGTTACAGACACTAACAATGCATGTTTCTAAAACTGCTGTTTCAAACAAATACTTTGAAAAATGCTGTACTGTTTCAACTATCATAAGAAGTTGTAAAAACTCAGATTTGTTAACCTACTTTAATTGTTTACTGCTGGTTATAATTTTGCCTCATTTTACTTCCCAACTGCATACACTTTTTATATTTACTGCATTTATTGCAATGTACTGCTCTCTTTACCTTGTGAAATTGTATTTATGTTTTCATGTATTTAATGTTTGTACAGCATGCCAGTTATCTGTTTGCTCTAAAAAAAAAAAAACATAATCCACTGGTAGGCAAATGAAGGAGAACAAGCGATTAAAAACACACCTGGTTTTATTTTAGCTCTTTTGCCATTATTGCTGTGATCGTTTGCCTACCAGTGGATGATTTTCTTTCTTTAGTGTTTTTTTTATTACTCATCTTTTGGGTTTGTTGCTGTGTGTCTGTATGCCCTACTCTAGCCTCTTTGCCCAGCTTGTGGCTGAAAAGGGTCTTCAGACGAGCTCTCCTACCCAGTTAACAAATTTATTTTATTTTTTTATTTTATATTTGTTTACCAGGGATGTCTGACTGGACCTATGGCCCTTTTTCAGTGGTGGCCCGGGTAGAAAAGTTCCATTACAAAAACACATTAAAAATAATACAAGAAATTGATAACAGTCAAGACTACATAACTTTGGTAAGTATAGGTAGTAAACAGTTTATACATAAACAACAAAATTTGAGAGAACAATATAAAGTGGAAAAAAGAAAGCTAACAAACTAGCATGAAATGTCTTGTGCCATCATAGACAAATGACTGATCAATAGACTAATATCATGGTTTTGGTGGTAAATATTTATGAGATATATATATATATGATATATGAACAAGAATATGACTGATTGTTGCTATGCTAGTTTTACTTGTTTTAAACATTGATAGCTAAGGCAATATTGAGGTGAAGTACAAGAAGGAGGGAATATGATGAAACTGTAGAAAGCTTGAGATTGGTAGATAAAGATAGGAACAGTAGTGAGCTTGAGATAGGTAGAGAGAAACTGGAATTCCATGAGAGAAGGGATAGTTTGGCTGTTAGAATTTAGTAAGAGAAGAGATATTTTAGTTGTAAGAACAAGGAAGGATAGAATGATCAGCTTGGATTAGTGCAGGATGTTCCTTAAGCAGTAGTTTAAATTTGGATGTGTTGCTAGAATTGAGTATTGTCTGAGGCATGGAATTCCAGGACTTAGATATTTGGTGGGAAACTAGAGAGTTACTGTAACAATTATTAGATTTAGTTACTTTGAGTAGTAGTTTGTTGGAGGATCTAAGTAGTCTGCTGTTTGAGTAGGGCTGCACTAAGCTCTTGAGTGCTGGACAGTTGTCCGGATGGTGGAAAATGGAATGAATGAAAGTTAATTGATTGAGGGACAGGAGATTGGGTAGTTCAGTCCAATTTAATTTATTAAGTGCTGTGCAGTGATCTGATCTGTAAGGGAGGTTAGTAGTGAATATTTGAGATTTTTTATAGCAGGACTCCAGTTTGTTTATCTGATTTTCTGAGATTAGTGAATATTGGTGAGGCATACAGATCGGTAGAGAGTAGATTAGTCCTAGCTATGGAATGTCTAGTGGCCTTGGTTAGGTATGGCTTGACTCTGTATAGTGAGCCTAGCTTAATATGGACCTTTTTGATCATTAGAGTGAGGTGTTTGTCAAATTTTAGGTTGTTGTCAGTTGTGACACAAGGAGGTTAATGTGCTAGACAGGTTCAATTTTAGTTTTATTGACTGAGTAGATGGTGAAGGGGGGAGAGTTATCAGGAACATTTGTATTGTGTATGAGTTGAGAGTCTGAGAGGTATTTTTCAATGTCTTGGAAAGATTGTTGTGCTTTTTGTGGGAGTTCTGGTATGGAGGGAGCTGAACATATGAGGGAGGAGTCATCTGCATATTGAACGATGATTGCATGCTGGGTGGCTGTGCTGAGCCTGTTGGTGAATATGGTGAAGAACAATAGACCGAGAATTGAGCCTTGGGGTACTCCTCATGAGACCAGGAATAGGATGGAGAGTTCATTTTGCCACTTAACTGCCTGCTGACAGTCAATTAAGTAGCTGAGAAACCAGAAGAGGGCTGGCTGGGTTAGGTTTAAGGAAGCTAGCTCATTTAGTAGCTTTTGGTGGGATACTGTATCAAAGGCCTTAGACATATCAAGAACGATAGATAAGAAGAGCTGGTTTGAATGAGTTTGTAAAACTAACAAGGGTTGTACTGTGTTTAGGTCTGAAGCCATGCTGAGATGCAGATAGGAGATTATTACTTTTTAGATAGTTGAGGAGTTGCCTGTGTATGCATTTTTCAAGAATCTTGGCTATGGCAGGGAGGAGGGCAATCGGCCTGTAGTTTGAAAACTCAGTAGAGGAGCCACCTTTGCAAAAAGGGATGATATGAGATTTTCCAGACTTTGGGGATGTACTGCTCAGTAATGGAACCATTTATTAGCAGAGATATAGGGTAGGAGATGGCATCTACTGCTTGGTTTAGAAATTGACTGGAGAGTTGGACAGCTGTGAGGGAGGAGGGCTTAAGTTTGGAAAGATGTTTTTTGATGGCATTAGTTTAAATTGGTTTGATTGAAAAGAAATTGGGGGTACTGTCTAATTCATTATGAATAGATAGCAATGTCTTGCTGTTTTTATTTTTACTAGGGAGCGTATAGAGTTGATAAAGTGTGAATTAAATTGTGAGGCAATGCTGTCTGTGGAATTTGTTGTGGTTGGAACTGGGGTTGTGATCTGCCCATTCTTTAATAGTTGTTTGATGGCTCCACCAAATTTCATGGGATTATTTTGGTGTTTTTGATGCATTGTTGTATAGTGTAGTGTTTTGTCGTGCTTAATTTGTTTTTTGGAAAGGTTGCATAATTGACGGTAGTTAAGAAGGGAGTTTTGATTTTTGATCTTGCGGTATAGGGACCAGGCTCTGTCTCTCTATTTGAGGAGCTGCTTGGTGTCATTGGTAAGCCATGGTATGTCCTTGGAGTTAGAACAGGCCTTTCTAAGGGGAGCTAGGTTATTTAGGATATTGAGGAATTTGTCACTGAAATACTGAACAGGTGAGTCAAGGTGGCGATATTTTAAATGGGACCAGTCACATTGTTGCAGGAGGGATTTGAAGACTTCAGGGGAGAAATATCTTTTGTTGCTGACAAGTTTGTAAATGATCCAAAATGACTGCCAATATAAACTCCAGAACCTGAACACAACAGTGAGGAAATGAGCAGCTAGAAACAAACAGCTTTATTGAAAATCCGTTGAGCGCTTTCTTCCCTTTAGTGATAAGGGACTTCTTCAGAACAAGTACAAAAAATACACAAAACACACAAAAAACACAACCCCAGCCTTAAATAATAAATCAATGACACTTACTTGGTATAATAAATCAATTATAGTGATTATTCTTAAAAAGACATGTCATATTAAAAACTTGTATATTATATAAACCCCTATGTTATTATAAAAGCAAATTGTTAAAATATATAAATTAATTACATGAAATATGGATGTAAAAATGTAAATGGATGTATATAACATATTAAAATCAGATGCTAAACCTTAAAGGACAGAGAATTATCCCAAAATATGTTTTAACTTTAAAATGCTGGATATACTAATGGCTTCATTTATATACCTGGGTACCTTGTGGCATCAAGTCTCAACTGCCATCTCAACTCACAAACATCTAAATGTACATCTAGTCCTCTACCTTGTGGGTCTTTAAGTGTTAGATCACAAAAAATAGAAAAGCATGATTCCTACATTCATTAATATGTCTAGCAAGTGCATTTGTATGTTTACCATGTCGAATGTCCAATAAATGTTCACTTATCCTATTCTTAAAAGATCTAGCAGTTTTTCCTACATAACAAATAGGGCAATTAAGACACGGCTACATATACCACATTCAGGGTGCAACAATTATAATGCCCATCAATCCTTAATGTATTCCCATTCAAAACAAATTTCTCCCGTTTCCAAAATATAGGGGCAAAACTTACATCGATTAGATTTGAAGTTGCCCTTACTTCTATTCGTAATATTCTCTCTGTTATGCTTGGACACTTCCATTATGTACTTGAAGGACCTATCTTTTTTTAAAATAATGTTTGGTTTGCTCCCAACCTTTTGCCCCACATTATAATCAAATTATAGTATATCCCAGTTGTTGAAAATTACATCAACAATATTCCATGCATACTGGTTAAAAAATGTAATAAAACCTAAATTAAAATTTGTCTTAATGTTATGATTATTTTCATTAGTGGCATCTTTGCCATATCTCAAAATCGACTTTCAAAGTTTGTAAATGATATTTTTAATAGGGTAAATGTGGTGCCTAGGAAGGTAAGTGGTTAGGTGATCACTTAGATTGTAAGGGAGGCAGCCAGATTGGTAACAGAGAGAGGGTTTGTTTGTAAGTATCCAGTCTAGGATTGATTCTTTTTTGCAATGTTTGTCAAATCTGGGAGGGGATTGTGAAATTCGACAGAAACCATGGAGGTCAATGCAATAGGAGGGATTTTCTGAGGAGCAGGTATACCAGTCCACATTGAAATCCCTCATTATTATTGTTTCTTGACTAAAAGTTGAGGCACACCAGTAAAGTAGGTCTTCAATAATGCCTGGGTTGTTACATGGGGGTATATAATAGCTACTATAATGATGTGTTTTATGGAGTTTAGTTGAATGCAGGTGATTAGAATTTCAGAATTCAAGAGGTCTGGGCGGTTGAGTTTACACAGACAACACGTAAGAGGTGCAACCATATAGCCAAACTGGAGGCTAAGCTCTCTCAACGCAGTACTGGCATAATCAGTCAGGAGGAGAAGGAAACCACACTCACTACAATTCCAGTCTCACATAGACCTACCACGACAGCAAACCAAACAAATAATCACACAAAAACATACTCGGAGGCTCTAAATAAAAATCTGCCTAAGCAGCAGAGACCTCCAAAGCAGACACCCAAGCAACCGCTACCCCAAAACAAAACACGTGCAACACATATCTCACAAAGCCAGTGTGCCGAACAGTCATAGCCCTTAAGGCTAAACAACACACCTCATACACTTGTAATAGGTGACTCTATCGTCAGGCACACTGATGTCCCGCTCACCAGGCTGAACAAGGAGAAGGTCACGGTGAGCAGCCTGTCGGGCGCTAGGATCCGCCACATAACACAAGCACTCAGGTCACCCCAAAGCAGTCCATGCTGGTGTGAATGACCTGAGATGTACCTCTCTGGACTACATGAAAAGAGACATAGAGGAGCTCTCTGAGCATGTAGCCCAGGCTGGTATGACCCTGACCTTGAGTAGCATCTTACCCTCACCAAGAATGATGCCACAATATGAAGACAAGATGATCAATTTCAACAATTGGCTTAAGTATTGGTGTCATTCAAAGGGGATCCAATGCCTGTCAGCCTGGGATGATATGCTCGACAAGCCATGATGCTTCACTAGGGACGGCTTGCACCTGTCACCCCTGGGCTTTCGGATATTGGCAAAGGCTCTTGCTACCCCCATAGTGCCTTTTTTAGGCAAGGCTCAAAAGACAAACCCACCTCCATAGGTATCACAAGGGATAAGAAACTAAGAGTAATGCTACTCAATGCCAGAAGTCTAAACCTCAAGATGCACGCACTGGAAACTCTCCTTAGCATGGAGAACATTGATATCTGTGCAGTAACAGAAACCTGGTTCAGGGCTCCCGAGAGCACCCCAGCACTACCAGGTTATACCTCATACCATACTTTTCGGCCCCAAAACTTGGACTGAACCACAAAAGTAGGGGGAGTATCAATATTCATCAAAGATACCCTCACCTCCAGGTTGGTGGCACAGCATGAAGCATCAGAGATTATCCATGTGCAACTAACAGTGGGTAAAACTGCCTTCCAGTTTATAGCCTGCTACAGACCACCCTCCCAAACCCAGGAACCCCACTCGGCCTTCCTGAGAACACTGGAAAATATGAAGGTCTCTCCAAACACCATTATATTGGGCGACTTCAACTACCCAAACATAGACTGGGAGCATTACTCTAGCTCCAACACCCTAGACCAAAGGTTCCTAGAATTCATAAACTCAAATGCTATGGAACAACTTCTTACCACTCCCACAAGAGGGGAAAACATACTGGACCTGATCATTACCAAAATGGGGACTCTATGCTCCAGACCAGAAGTGTATCCATCACTGGTAAGATCAGAAGATAAACTAATCTCACTGGATATTCACATCCCGACCCCACCCCCTGCCCAGAAAACCACAGTGAAAAACTTCTCTAAAGCAAATTTCACACTCCTCAAAACCGAGGTGGAATCTTTCAAAGCCCCTGGGCCTGTGGAAAATACGGCCCAGACCGCAGAATCCTTTATAAATGCATTCTATGAACACCTTCAGGAATGCATGGATCATGCAATCCCAAATAAAACCAAGACCCAATCCTCCAAAGGCAGACGTCCTGTCTGGTGGACCCCAGCCATAAACAAACTATACAATAGAAGGAGGAAGCTACTACATGATAGAGCAAAATCCCAAAAGGGAAGGCATCTCTGATCAGTATTAGCAAAAACTACGGGCACTCATAAAATCGTAAGGCCAGCTTCAGAGAAAAATTGCACAGGACACTAAGGATAATCACAAGGCTTTCTTTAGTTATGTTAGGAACCTGGGTGGGAATTCCCAGATATGCTCAGAATTAGTCCAAAATGACAAAAATACACTGAACCCACAGACATTGCCAACATCCTAGCTGACAGGTTCAGCGCAAACTTCTCCCCTCCCACCAAAGGGCAAATATATATCCCAGCAGAGTGCTGCCCCCCTGACATCTCAGATGCTCAGGTAAGAGCCGCCCTCTCCAAAGCAAAAAACACAGCATCAATGGGACCAGACGGTGTCCCGGGCTGCGTCTTACATGAACTCCAAGAAGAGCTAACCCCAAACATAAAACTACTGTTCAATCTCAGCCTTACTACAGGATATGTACCCAAAGAGTGGCGTACAGCAACAGTGGTCCCTCTCCACAAAGGCGGTGCCTCAACGGACCCTGGAAACTATCGCCCCATAAGCCTGACTAGCTTGGTCTGCAAAGCAATGGAAAGGATCATCATGGACCTCATAAATAAAGATATTGGGGACCTACAGACACTGAATCCTACCCAGTTCGGCTTTGTTAAGGGCAGATCCTGCCTTTTAAACCTGGTCGACTTCTTTGAAACAGTCACCAAGGCCATTGACGAGGGGAAGGTGGTCCACACAGCCTACCTGGACCTCACAAAAGCCTTCGATACAATACCCCACTCAGGCATTATAGATAAGCTCACCAGCTTAAATATAAACCCCTATGTCACTAGATGGGTTGCAAATTGGCTCAAGGACAGAACCCACATGGCTAGGATTGCTGGAGCCATGTCAGACTCCAAACCAATTACAAGTGGCATCCCACAAGGCTCAGTCCTGGGACCTCTCTTGTTCGGTATATATTTCTCGGAGGTACAGGCCAACACAGAAGGACTGTGGCTGACCAAGTTCGTAGATGACTGCAAACTGGGTGCCATAATCGACTCTCCAGCCGACACAAGCATCCTCCAAAAGGGCCTCATAGAAACAGACAACTGGTGCCAGAGCCATGGCCTCAAGCTAAATGCCAAAAAGTGTATAGTCATCCCTTTGGCAAAACAAAGTGCCCACAAATTACCACATAGGTGGTAATCCATTAAGTACTGAAGAAGTAATTAGGGACCTGGGGACCCAAGTTGATAGCAATCTCTCATTTGACAACCACGTGGCCAAAGTGGTTAGAAAAACATTTTATATAGCCCACCTAATCATGAAGGGATTCACATCTAGATCAGGGGAGGTCATCGTGCCTCTTTACTCATCCCTCATCAGGCCCATAATCTAATACAATGCCCCTTTTGGGATGTACCTTACCAGACACCTGCAGCAACTGGAAAGACCCCAAAAGTACCTCACCAAGAGGATCAAAGGGCTCAAACAGATGCCATATGCTGCCCGGTTAAAGAAACTCCAGCTCTACTCAGTGGCATACCGCCTGCTCAGAGGCGATATCTGCCTGACGTATAAAGCCATGTCCAACCCGGAATTAAGGGACATGCTGCACCTCAAAAAATCCAAATCCCACCGAGCTACGTGCTCGGGAGACTTGAACCTCAGCACTGAAATAAATAGGACATGCTTGAGGGACAGATTCATAACCCAGAGGCTCCCTTCACTCTGGAATAAAATCCTAGTCCAGGTTAGGCAGAGTCCCTCATTGACTCTCTTCAAGAGGAATCTTGATGAGTGGATGGGAGATCGTAGGTTTACCTCGGGTATCACTTCTGTGTCACTGTTAGACAGAGGCACAGTATACTAACCTTGAAAAAGGGCATAGCAAAATTAACCTAAAATGGGTGGTGAAAGCCAAACATACTCTGGCTAGGCTTATAAATGCCCTATGGCAGATAGCCTAGTATGAACCTATGAACCTATGAAGTCTTTCTATTTTAATAGTATTTTTTATATTACAGCTATGCTGCCTCCTAGTGTATGAATCCTTTCATGTTTATGGATGTTATGACCATGGGTTAGAATTTCACTATCCAGCATGTGGGGTTTTAATCACATTTCTGTTAGGACTGTTGATTTGGGAGAGTATTGGGTGATAGTTGCATGAAATTCATGAGTTTTGTTTAGGATACTTCTTAGGTTTATGTTTAATATTAAGAACTCAGAGCTACTTTGTGGGAGATTAGTGATGTTAAGGGAGTAAGGGTTGTTTGGTGTGAGAGGAGTTTGATTAAGGGGTTGAGGTCAATCTATAGGTAAGGTTATAACTGAGTGCAATCACTCTATAGCCAGAACAAAGCAATTAACAAAGAGATGCAAGTAAAACAGGTTTACTTTCATTTCCTGAGACTAAATACAAGGGATATGCAGTATAGTCTACTGGTCAAGCAAAAGGAAACAGTGGCCAACTTAGTAAGGGGGACTTACTATTTCATAGAGCAGGCATGTATTTAACTGATTAACGTTAATACGCAGCAAGGTTCTTCATGATAACTATACTTATGTAAAACAATGACAAAGTCTCAGTAAACTTATATGTAGATGCAGTGACCACAGGCTCTGAAATGAAAGGAAGAAAAAGTACAATGCTACTAAGCTGTAAAATTATATTGAGGCAATACAGTTAGTACGTATTTTATTTATTTATTTATTTATTTGACATTTGTTAACTGGGTTAGTCCAACTGGGACAAAGCCCTTTTTCAGTGGAGACCCGGGAAGAAAAGCTCCACAATAAACATTCAATAATTGGACATAAAGTAAATCAAAAATTTACAAAGACATAAACAATAGAATTCAACATTACTGGTACTTTGAATAAATATTGTCGCATAAAAAATACAGATAGACCTTAAGTCTTAGAAAAGCTAAAAACCAGGGCAAATAAAATTGGCTAAGAAAAGTATAATAAATGAAAAAGAATGAAAGAATGTATAAGTTACAGAAAAGAAACAGAAAGAGAGAGAAGGATAGAGTGATGTAGTTATACAGGCATAAGTCCTTTCTCTCACAAAAAGCAAGAGTCACTCTTGCACCACCTCTCCTCAACTCTATGCTCTATTATACGCAGCACCAAAATCAATACAAAAATCACAATGTGACCTAGACAAACTAGAACAATAAAATAGCCAAGTTTGCTACTAACTCAACTACTATAACCCCATCACTGTGCTGCAACTAAAGAAACTAAATCTGAGCCTTAACAGCCCTACAATACTTACAAGCTAGCTGAAAGCACAGCAATATTCTCAAATATCCTGAAAAACCCCCTCCCCATCCAACCTACTTACTATCTATAACTACAACCACACCTCTAGAATCAGTGAAAAAATCCTCCAATCTCACTCCAAACCACAAAATAATAATGCAGGAAAGCCCGCACTCCCCACACCCTCTTCTCTCTATTCTACCCACTGCCCATGTGTGTCCACCCTCCCCACCCCATAATCCCTGCCCCTCCACATCCATAACCTTCTGTATACATGGTTATGCCCTTGTATCACATTAACTCCTCAACTACTATTAAATCACATGCTTCCTCCTGATCCATCTCAAAGCTCTGATCCCCTGTAGGCTGGTCTGTTGAATCCTGTACTTTTACTTGTAGAATCCTCTTTGATATATTTTCTTACCAAACTTGATATTTTACCCATGTTTACCATCTTTTACCTGGAGTGTTGGAGTTAGTTTATTATATCTTATATCCATGTGTTATATTTAAGTGTAACCTGTTTCTGTGTTGTGTATTATGCTGGATGTGTTGTATTTGTTTTGATGTTGGCCTCCCTTTGTATTTGGCTAATGGACCTGGGAGCTTTGGTCCCAGAAATGTAAAAATAAAAAATGTAAAAATAGTTGCCATAAAGAGAAATAAGGAGAAAGGTATGGTTTCACAGATGTAGAAATCATTATAAGAGAGAAAGTTTAGTCAGGAGAAAGACAGCACAGACATACCCCAGGATTCACAAAGCAAAATTTTCTGTGCAGGAGTACACTTCGCGATCCAGGTACATGACGTTTGGATATGGACGAGCAGCCGTACACTGTTTCAGCATGGAAAGCCATGCTGGATGCTAATCAGCTCATTTGCTGGTGAAAACCATGCAGATGTGCTGATCTAGCGATCCAGGAATTTGTCAGGTCTTTGTGCTGGAACAGTGTAAGGTGCAGAAATGTATTCAGTTATTAAATAAAATACATTTCGGCAAATTACACAATGGAGGCATGTCAGCGCTCAATAAAGCATGTATTAGAATGGTTATGCATGCCAATGGCCAAATATATGGCCATTGGCATGCAAAACCGCTTCAAAGAAAAATAATTAAAAGTTTTATTTTTGTTGGCCGATCTCGGCCATTGAGTGCATGGGAAGAGGTACACTAGTGGGAGGGGGCAGAAAAGGAAAAAAGAAGGGCGAAAACATAAACATTAGGGAATTCTGCATTTTGCCATTATAAGCAATGGTAGGCAGAAAGTAAACAATGGCCGGAACAGTGGTTGCTAAGGGGGAAGGCTCATGTGTAGTGCGGTAACTAGGGTTGAAGACAGTGGGGTACGTTAATGAGGGGACTTATACTGAATCACAAATTTCTTCTAAGTGTCAGACTGCACCTAACCGTGTAGGTGCTCTAACACGATCGTGTGTGCAGGAGAAGCAAGTAACATGAAAAGGGGGTATGTCATGCTTGCTGTAAGCACAGTGGTGCTCTGTTGGCTGGTTTCTACTTAGCTAAGCACAGCTAAGTGAGGGGGGTGTGTATGAGGCTGTTTACTCTTATTTCATAAACTGAGAAGAGTGTCCATGGCCAAAGGAGACTAGCTAAATGGGTCTGGGTGGCATGCCACGGATTAAACAGAAAGGACATGGGAAAAGTCAAAGGAAATAGCAGAACAAGGGAACTGCAGTACAGACAGCAATATGAGATACTGCAACACACAAAGGGCCATTGAAAGCAGTTATTAATACAGCAGCAGGTGGCTGCATAGCTGAAAATGGGGGAGATGTAAAAAAATAAATAAAGGGCGACAGCACAATAAAGAAGAAATATGAAGTATAAATCAGTAATATGGGACCCTTATAACTTACAATGGGCAGGCAAATCACGTAATAATTCATCTGGCAGGTGGCTGCATAACTGAATGTGGGAGGAGATGTAAGTAAAAAATAATTAAAAAAGAAGGCAACAGCAGAATAAAGGCAATTCTGCACAAATTACCAGTAATGTCTTTAACACTCACAGTGGCCAAATCAAAGCCACGAGTAATATAGGTTGCAACTGAGAATATATCATAGTGAGCCAATCATACAGGCAGCATCTGTAGCACCACAGTATAAAGTATGGAAACACCTTACACTCTGGTTTGTCCCACAGACTCTGCACCATTGGTGTATACATGCTGGGGAATTTTAACTGGAAAAATGTTAGGGGCTGCCATTGCTTTGATCCATCAGTATGTGCCAGAGGCTGAGGGTGGAGAGGAGGATAATGCTGACAAAAGCCTCAAACTCAAGAGGAGGAGAAGAGTGTTCAGACCCAGGGCTACATGATCTGGAGATAGTAGAGTGCTACAGGGTGGACAGGGACATACGTCATCAAATTGTTGTGCTGTGCCATCCTCGCCTCACATCCAGAATGAACAGAGGGGAACCCATCCCAGTGGATACTAAGGTATGTGTAACCCTAAGAATACTAGCTATAGGTACTTTCTAAAGACCTACTGGGGATATCATGGGGGTGTCACAGGCATCTGCATCCAGAGTACTCCACCAGTTCTTGGATGCCATGCTACCAAATGCCCGTAACCACATATACTTCCCCAACACCCATGAAGAATTGACCAGCAATATGCTCCTCTCCCACCATGTACCCAAATACCTGGAGGTACTGGGTGCCATAGACTGCATGCACATCCACATCAAAGCACCACCCAGTGAGCAGGGTAGGGTCTACATAAATGCAAGGGCTTCTCCTCCATCAACTGCCAGGTCCTGTGCAATGCTCAAGGCATTATCATGAATGTGTGGGCTGGGAGCCCTGGAAGCTATCACGACTCCTACATCTGGCATTCCTCACAGCTTTATCAGGGATTCGCATGTGTTTGAGATGCTCAAGTCATGGTTCCGCTGCCTGGACATATCTGGTGGAGCCTTGCAGTACTTTCAACTCACATGTGCACACATGTTCATAATATGTGCCATGCTACACAATATGAACCTGTGGAAACAGCTGCAGCAAGAACAGGATGGGGAAGGGCCACACAGCCCCCCACCATTGC
Source organism: Protopterus annectens (assembly GCF_019279795.1). Classification (NCBI taxonomy): domain Eukaryota; kingdom Metazoa; phylum Chordata; order Ceratodontiformes; family Protopteridae; genus Protopterus; species Protopterus annectens. The sequence goes on along the minus strand of NC_056729.1, from coordinate 588,956,738 downwards.
CAAGGTCCCCACAGGCACAGAGGGACTTGGACAAGGAACCCTCTGAGCTAGCCCTTGTAGGCAGATGGAGGCATGCCCAGTATGGCCTGGCCTTGGCAAAGAGGCAACGCATACCACACACACTGACACTGTAGGCACCCAGGGATTGACACCTCTCTCTACTCACACACAAAGTAGAAAGGGATGACACACACATCACACTACCTGCAACTTACCATGTATAGGCAGTGTACTGTGTGCATCCAACATAGGCAGCCCTAAACCTCCATACACACAACTGCCACAGGCACAAGGTAAGTCAGTTGCCTTAATAGTAAATTAATGTATCAGTATGTTCTGTTAGCATATGCATGGTATTGTTGCATGCATGCAAGGGAATGGTTTGGACTGCTGGGATAGCAGCAGACAACTGACAGCTATGTGGGACACCAGGAAATGTCTGCCCAATACCGGCCTCCCAACACTATGCAGTAGTACCCAAGTTGGCAAATCCCACTGCAGTATATGTGTGGGGCCAACTAACTGGGAGGTCATAGCTCACAGCCATGGATGTCAGTGTGGGGTCCCATACCCACCCCTGAGACCCACACAGCAACTCAGCTGTAGAAACCCAGAGAGCAATGTCTGGAAAAGTTTCACAAATGGCAGCAATGTTGAATCACCCCACCCTACAGACCCACACAGTCATACCACAGCAGGTCTTCACAGTTGCAGTAAGGCTCTGAAAGGTAACAAGACTGACATGCAAATGTATGCCATAACAATCTCACCTGTGCTCCTTACTAATATGCCTATAGTTCCCAAGATAGGGCAGAATAGTATGGTAAATGGCATCAAAATGTAAAGCAAATATCAGCAGTCTCTGCAAATGTCTACAGTTGACAGGTGTGCCCCCCATATACCCACAGAAATGCAGTAACATGTATGTTTGCAGGGGAAATAGCAACATCACACAGATTGGTAGGGCTGTCCCAATGCACATGAAAACATGTTGCATGTGCTCAATATGCAGGGGTCAATGAGCTATGTCCATGTATGGCCAATACTGTCAGGATCTGGCCAGCAGGTTCTCCTGGCTGTCATCTTCTACTGCCCTAGGTTCAGGCTGTCTGTCACAGGGCCATGTGCAGATAACTGCAGTACCAACGATTATGCATGTCAGTGACACCTATTGCTCTGCCACTAACATACCTGAAAGTCACAGTGCTATGTGGAATATACTACACTTATAATGGACTTCTTGAGGGCTGTGTAGCCGAGGTGCTAGGGCTTTTGTGAATAATCATGCTTCTTGGTACTGTTGCCAGTGGTCATTGTCAATATGGCTTTTTTCCTTGTTTTATATCTGCTGTTGTATATGATGGACATGCCTGCACAGTACAATGCAGTCACACCCATAACACCAAACCTCTGGCAGGAACATGTCTGAACAAGGGCAGAAGTAAATGTGGAACAAAGGCACAATGATAGGCATGTGTGGTAAATATTGCCCTGACATACCTAGAAAGTTGGTAGGGTGAGGGGGTTAGCAGTAGCGGGAATTGTTTGAAGGTTATGTAGGCTGACACAGTAATGTCTGTCAATATTTTGTAACATCACTCTTCAATTATACTGAAATAACTTGCCATAAAAACACATGTTTATGCAGACTGGACCAAACCTCCAGCAAAACACGCAGACAATCTGTCAAAAATGTACAGCAGACAGGTATGGCCACACCAGAATATTACATCCCAGGTTACACAGATACCACCGAAGCAGAAGATCCCCGGCCAGTAGATCAACAAGTTGCTTGACTATAACTCAACTGGCTGTAGCCACACCTCCCAACTGGCCTTGTTGGGCAAGAATGTACATATCTGCCATTATAATATCAGTCTATGCATCATACGACTAGTATTCCTCTGGTAAAGCACTCTGATGATTTGAGGATATCTGACACTAGGTAATGACAAAATACATTGCACTCTCAGAATACACATATATCAGAAAATTTCTGCCAAAACAAACCATTACCCACGTGGAAAGTCCTCTGTACCTCTGAGAGGTATGTCTGTAGCACAGAAAACCCTGGATTGGAGTACACTTATCTCTGGAATGGAGTCCTACTCTAACTATCCAAGGTCACATTGGGCATGCTCTTACACTTAGAATCACAGGGTATGTTGGAACCTATATTGGTCTATATGACTATATTGTGTAGAAATAGCTGTGCATACAGACAGCTGTGTATACCTTAACTGTCCCTACACACACACACATCAGACAGGATTACCCCCAGCTAGCTGTAGGTGGCCCATATGTGATATAGCCGCATATGTTGTGTTTGACACACATGCAGACATATATGGCCAACAGATAACTATATATGTCAAGCATACACACACATAGATGTGGCGAAGTGAGAGACAGACAGTGATAGACTGAGAGACACAGGGGGTCAGACACAGCAGCATGGGTCACACACATGGGTACCCTGAATAGCATACAGTGATGTCCTGCTGTGGACAGTGGCATACTGGTGTTAAACAGTGGCACATGCAAGCATAAAAGGTGAGCCCCATTCTGTAATAGTACTGAGGTTGGGGTATTAATATCACATCACATGTGTGTGTGTGTGCGTGTGTGCATGTGTGTGTGTGTGTATGTGTGTGTGTGTGTGTGTGTGTGTGTGTGTGTGTGTGTGTGTGTGTGTCTCTCTGTAGGGCTAAGTATTAGCAGACTGTTCCCACTCAGTGCACTTCACATTGCCCAACTGCACAAGATATGATGCTGTCATTCACCTTAGAAGTACCATTGGACACCTGCTACCCCTATAAGCTCTGTAGTATGTGTGATAACTGCGTAACACTATAGTATAAGTAACTAGATAGGTAGGAGTTCTAAACCCAATACTGGCAACTGTGTGTGTGTGTGTGTGTGTGTGTGTGTGTGTGTGTGTGTGTGTGTGTGTGTGTGTGAGACAGTTGTGTGTGGATTTGTTTGTTCGTTTGTAGGTGAAAGAGTTTTATGCCATTCCCAATCGCAACATTTCCCACTGCCCCACTTTATCAGTCCAGATGATGTCATTCCCTTTATCAGCAACTTTGGCCAGCTGTCAGCCCAGTAAGCTCAGTAGTGCATGTGATAAATGCCTAACACTGTAGTAGACATAACTCGTTAGGCAGGGGTTCTACTCTTGTATCTAGCAAATGTGTGTATGTTTGTTAGCAGAAGTATTTTGATATGTTTCCCACCTACTGCCCTACTTTATCAATCATGCTGATTTAATTCCCCATATCAGTACTTTTGGCCAGCTGTCAGCTCAGTAATCTCTGTAGCGTGTGCGATAACTGTGTAACACTATGGTACAAATGACTAGTTAGGTAGAGGTTCTACCCTCATATCTGGCAAATATATGTGTGTGTGTATAAGTGTGTCTGTTCGTAGGACAAAGTATTTTGATAAGTTTAACACCCACTACCTTACTTTATCATTCCTCTTATAGGTTCATAGATGTGTACTAGGCTAATGGCCCAGGAGCCTTTACAAGCCTAGCCCAAAGAAGAGCCATTGTGCCACCCGATGTTACTTCCCAGTGCCTGCATCAAGTAGAGCCACTGCAGTGATCCTTGGGGTGAACTGTCTATTACCCATCCACTCATCAAGATTTCTGTGAAACAAGGTCAGCTAAGTGCTCTGCATGACATGTATGGAAAGTGTATTCCAGGGCATGTGCATTCTCTTGGTGAGGGACCTATCCCACCAGCATGTTGTGTCGATTGTGGTAATGTGATAATGAGGTAGAAGTCTCTGCAATGTGTGGTGTGGAGGGATTGAGATGTCTTCATATGTAGCATTTCTAAAAGAGCTGGGTAAGACATGGCTTTGTAAGTCAAGCACAGATAGCCTCTAAGTAGGTGATATGACATAGAGAATAGCTGGAGTTTTCTGAGCCTTTCTATGTAGGTCATGTGTTTAATGCCTAGGAACCTCTTTGTGAGGTACTTCTGTGGCCTCCTCTGCTGTTGCAGGTATCTAGTGAGGTACATGCCATGAGGTAACAGTGGTTACCATTGTGGGGGGTGTGGGTAAGATGTGGATTGCCATGGTGATTATATCATGTTTGGATCTAACTAGGTAGGGATTGACTACTGTTGTCAAAAAATGGCCCCATATATAAGTAATCAACACAGGTCAAGGTTGTTGCATCCTCTACTGGGGGTCAGTATGAGCCAGTCCAAGCCATTGGAACTGATGAATTTCAGGAATCGTTGGGCCAGTCTATTGGTGCTTGACTACCTTTCTCAGTTAATAGAGGGGTACTTGAGGTCTCCTACTATGCCAGTGCTGGCTTGGACCTTGATAGATGCCATGGTGTTGAGGAATGTGGATTGACAATCTAGGAACATGGATGTGGACCCATAGCAGGCTATGACCTGGATTGCACTATTACCCAAAGTAATTTGTACCTGAAGTATCTCAGATGCATTATGTTGGGATACTAGTCTGGAGGTGTGCATATCTGTTATGAATATGGAGACAACCCCCCTGTGGAGCTGTGGTCCATGTTTTGGGGCTGACAGCTGTGGAATGCGTCATAGCCTGTTAGTGCAGGGCTGCTATCTGCTGCTGTAAACCAGCTCTCCATTTTGAGGAGTGCTTTGAGTGACTGCATCTTGAGAGTTAGATGTCTACTGTTGAGCAACATGACCCTCAGATTACATTCATGTCTAGTTGTTGCAGTGATAATGTGATTTAGAACACTACCTAAAAAGGCATTATAGGGGTGCCAAGAGACTTAGCCAGTACCTGGAAACCCAGGGGTGACAGATGCAGGCCATCTCTGGCAAGGCATTGATATCTGGCAATCATGTCATCATAAGCAGAGAGAGACTGGATCCCCTGAGAATGACAAACAACACGTAAGCCAATGTTGAAGTCAGTCATTTGTTGATAGTACTGCAGCATCATTCTGGGTGATGGTAGTATACTGCTCAGCTTTTCTGTTGTACCTTCCTGGGCCACATAATCCTAGAGCTCAACCATGTCTCTTGTCATGTAGTCCAGGGAGGTGTGTCTCAGGTCATTCACACCTACATGGATGATGACAGAGTGATACTTGTAGTTGTTATGGAGTGAGATAACTGGGTGTGTCATGTGCTGGATGCTGGCATATGATAGACAGCTGGCTGTTACCTTCTCCGTAATCAATCTAGTGAGTCGGACATCTGTGTGCCTCAGTATTGAGTCACCCATGATTACTGTATTGGGCAAGGTGGTTAGCCTTAGGGGCTTAGGTTGCACACTGTGTAGGTGACATATATCTCCTTTGGCATGTGCTGTGTTGTGGTGGCCTAGTGGGTGTCTGTCTTGCTGGTCTGTGCTGGTGGTGTAAATGTCCATTGAGTGCCTCTGTGAAGGTGGGTGTGTGGTTTGTGAGTGTATGTCAGGGCTGTGATAGTGGGTGCTGTGGCAAGTTATGTGTTCCACATGGTGTGGTGCAGGTGTTGACCTTATCCTCTTGACCAGCTAGTCCAGTCTTCACTGGAGAGGGCATATTTCTAAATTTGGTGATATAGGGGTAACTCTCACAAGTCTGAGTGTTTGGAGTTTAGAGGAGAGGGGTGTCTGTATACATGAGGCAGTTGCAACAGTGCCTCAGAATGGCCAAGTGCGCCAGGTTAATGTACAAAAGCACAGAAAACTGCACTTCAATCATGCCAGGAGGAGTGGTCATGACGTATGAGTACTAGGGCTAATTCTGTGAGGAATGATTACTGCTGATTGCTCCCTGGTGTGCTACAATTATTGATACAATAACCTGTTGAAGTGTAAAGCTATTATGCTATTTGAAATGCAAGAGAGAAAGAACTAACAAGATCTAAGGGAAAAACTGAAGGCAGACATTCTGCCATCTGTAATACTTTACCTCAGCTGTGCAGTTATCAGTACCTTTAGCCAGTTAGTCCAGCAAGCTCCGTAGCTTGTGTGCTAACTGTGTAACACTGTAGTACAAATACGTAGAAAGCCAGTTGTTCTAATCCCAATACTGGTAAGAGTTTGTGTGTGAGAAAATCATATACTGAGTGTGTTATACCATTTTGAGTTGTGTACCACCCTTTACACTTCCCCTCACCCTAGTTTACTAGTCCTGTTGATGTCATTTACCTTACAAGTACCTTTGAACTAGGTGAAATTGTATAAGCCCCGTGGCACATCTGATAGGATCATAGGAGATTATTAGGCTATCACCCCAGAGGTCATTTTAAGCCTAGCTATTTCAACCCAATGTAATAACGTAAAGGTACTATTCAATACCCAAGATTGCATTTAGTGATGATTGCCCATGTCCAGGGGGGGCTGTGGGTGCTATCCCCAGTAAGAATTTATGGTGCCCCATCCACTCATCCAGGTTTCTCTTAGGTTCATTTGTGAGTACTAGGATAATGGCCTTGGAGCCAACACAAGCCTAGCCCAAGAACATACCCAGTTGTCCTATTGCCGGACATTAGCTCCTTGTACCCCTATCGAGCAAGACTGTTGAAATGATCCGTGGGATGACTTTTCTGTTATCCATCCACTCATTTAGATTTTTCTTGAAGAGGGCCAGTGAGATGCTCTGCTTGACATGAATGGGGAGTTTATTCCAGAGTATGGGTAGTCTCTGTTACTGCACAGAGGTTGATGTTCTCCAGTTTTAGGAGTAACTCTAGTGAGTGCATTTTGAGATTTAGGCTTCTAGCATTGAATAGCAGTACCCTCAAGTTGTGTTTGTTTGCAGTTGTTATGATGCTAATTTTGTCTTCAGGGCATTGCCTAAAATGGCACTTATAGGGCTGGCAAGAGCCTGTGCCAGTATCCAGAATCCCAGGGGTGACACATGCAGGCCATCTATGGCAAAACATTGAGGTCTGTTGATCATGTCATCCCAGTCAGACAGATACTGGATCCCCTTTGAATGACACCAGAAACTTAGCCAATTGTTGAAGTCAGTCATTTTCCCCTTGTACTGTGGTATCATTCTAGGTGACAGTAGTATGCTAATCAGGGCTAGGGTCATACCTGCCTGGGCTACAAGATCTGAGAACTCCTCCATGTCATTTTTCATGTAGTCCAGGGAGGTACATTTTAGGTTGTTCACACCAACATGGACAATGACTGAGTCATACTTGTACTTGTTGTGAAGTGACCCAAGTGCATGTGTTATGTGGTGAATCCTGGCACCTGACAGGCAGCTGACCATACCTTTTTCCTTATTTAACCTAGTGAGTGGGATGGCAGTGTGCCTTATTATAGAGTCACCAATGACTAGTGTATTGGATAAACTGCCTTGCCGTAGGGGCTTAGGTTGATTGGCACTCTGTTTATGCGGGCTATGTGTCTTGGGGGTTGTGTTTGGGTGAGATGGTTACTTGCATTTTTGCCTCAGCGGTCTTTGCTATTTGGGCAGATTCTTACTGAGAACCTCCACGGAAGTGGGTGTGTGTTTTGTGTTACTAAGTGAGAGTTGTGGTGGTGTGTGATCTGATGAGTTATGTGTTCTATGAGGTGTGGAGTGTGTGTTAACCTTCTCCTCTTGACTTGGTTTGAGAGAGCATGGCTTCCAGTTTGGTTATGTACTTGCATCTCTCACAAGTGGATTTGTTAGTAGGTAGGAGGAGAGGGTTGTCTATGTAGATCAGGCAGTTGCTTCATTGCCTCAGGATGCCCAGGTTCACCAGGTTAATAGGAGAAAGTGTAGGGAACTGTCCTTTAGACATGCCTGGATAACTGCGTAACACTATAGTAGAAATAACTAGATAGGCAGGAGTTCTAATCTCAATACTGGCAGGTGTGTGTGTGTGTGTGTGTGTGTGTGTCTGTGTGTGTGTGTGTGTGTGTGTGTGTATGTGTGTGTGTGTGTGTGTGTGTGTGTGAATCAAATATCATGTGTGTTATACCATTTTGAGTTGTGTACCACCATTTACACTTCCTCTCACCCTAATTTACAAGTCCTGTTGATGTCATTCACATCAGAAGTACCTTTGGACTAGGTGAAATTGTATAAGTCCTGTGGCACATCTGATAACTGTGTAACACTGTAGTAGAAATAACTAGATAGGTAGGAGCTCTAATCTCAATACTGGCAACTGTTTGTGTGTGCCTCTTTGGGTGAAGATCATATCCTGTTTGGCTGATACCATTTTGATTGGTGTACCATCCACATCTACGCTTGTTTACCACCTCCCGATGGCATTACTTTATATAGCATGGTAACAGCATCTGCCTCACATGCAGCATGTTAAACCATTGTGCAGGCCATACCAGTCCTCTGTACAGATGTCTATGGAATATCCAGATGTTTAGGTTCATAGGTTCATAGGTTGGTACTAGGCTATCAGCCCTAGGGCCTATACAAGCCTAGCCATAACAATTCCCTGGCTATTTCTTCCCACACATTACTTCCCTGGATGCCTGTCTAGCGGGGCAACTGACGTGATCCCCGGGGTGAATTTCCTTTCTCCCATCCAATCGTCAAGGTTCCCTTTGAAGAGGGCCAAAGAGGCACTATGCTTGACATGTATGGGCAATCTATTCCAGAGTCTGGGGAGTCTCTGGGTCAGGAACCTATCCCTCCAGCATGTTTTGTTTATTGTGATGACAAGGTTTAGATCCCTGGAGCGTGTGGCTCTGAGGGATTGGGATTTCTTTAAGTGTAGCATGTCCAACAGCTCTGGGTTTGACATGGCCTTGTATGTTAAGCAAAGATCGCCTCTGAGTAGACGATATGCGACAGAGTATACGGTCAGCGTAGGGCATCTGCTTTAGGCCTGTGATTCTTTTAGTGAGGTATTTTTGTGGCCTTTCCAGTTGGTGCAGATGTCTTGAGAGGTACATACCAAATGGGGCATTGCATTCTATAATGGGTCTAATGAGGGATGAGTACAGTGGGACAATGACCTCCTTTTTTCTGGATGAAAAGCCCTTAGTGATGAGGTGTGCCACATAGAAGGATTTCCTGACTGTTGTGGCGATGTGGTTATCGAAGGTGAGACCACTGTCCACCTGTGTCACTAAGTGTCTTATCAAACTTTCGGAGTTTAGTGTACTGCCACATATATGGTAATTCACGGATACATGTTTTTTCTCAAAGGGGATAACTATACATGTGATAGTGTTCAATCTCGCCGTTTGTTCTTACACATGGGTTCGGAGCCGATCCTCGGCTCCGTGTCGGCCGCTTGCAAGCTCTGCATCGAGAAGAAGCTCGAGACAACCTAATACCCACAATCCCCCTCTGCCTTTACCTCAGATCTAGTTTGCGCTGCTGCGTTCGCATCACTGGGATCTAGCTCGAGCAACTTCAGATAAGAAATATCTTTTATTGTTGTTATTTTTGAGAAAAAATTTTTCTAAAGTACTATTTGGTGACATAGTGTATGTGTGTGTGGTAAGGTAGAAATTCTCGGTACCGTTAAAGTTTATTTAACTTGTTAGAGTTTTTCGGGGCCTTCCACCCCTTACTCGATTTTGACAACCGGACTGACTTATATATCGGATTCAACGTTTTTTACTGGATTTGTCTCTCTACTGGACTTGACTCTTTTTCTCTTACCTGTGTTTTCTTCAAGATGTCTGAGAAAATTAAATCAGGTTTTAAACGTTGCCAGTGTGGCCAAAAGATGTCAGTTACTGACAACCATAGTTCCTGTGTCTACTGCCTTGGCCCTCTCCACTTACAAGAGGACTGTTCAATTTGTCACTCTTTTAGTGGGAGGGTCATGACAGATAGGCGCAGGAAACTCATGGACAGGGGTTATTAAAACCTTCTTTCAGGAGGCTCTGGATGCTTCAGACCAGGCATCCAAATCCTCAAGGAATCGAAGACGCCGGAGCCCAAGTCATCGGCCCGAGCTCTTCGGTAAAGTTAGATCACCGGTTCCACAGACTTGGGCCAGTGTTCAACTGTTGTCAGTTCGAGCCTCGAGTCTTGGAACCGGTGATGGAGCTCCTCCTCGACACTATTGAGGTCGGCTCGTCTTCGGTTCCTTCGACTTCTTCTTCTAAGCTCTCCGATGTCGATGTGGATCGTGTGGTGCAGAAGTTATTGGAGCATTCGCCCTATCCAAACTTATTTCGGTTTCCACCCAGTTGGTGTCGAAACTTGAAGGCCTCCCATTGTCTCCATCCATTCCTCCTCCGAGACCTGTCCAGTCTTTGGAGCCGGAAGAGGTTGATCTACAGATTGTGGAGCCCTCGGTCCAGAACCGCCCTTTCTCGGTCTGTTCCTTCACCTCGACTCCGGATCCGTACCGAGTCTCGGAGCCGACGATCTGTTCTTGGTTCGGCCGAGTCGAACCGACGTTCGGTTCCGACTCTCCTCGGGCCTCGGCGGATCGATTCGGCTCCGTCCTCGGGTCGATGCCTTCGGTGCCTGTCTCGGGATTCTTCCCATTTCTTGAACCGGGAGATTCTTCACTCGGGACCCGGGCCTTCGATCTCATGAGGAAGGTGTTGTCTACCCAGACAACCACATCAGTAGAAGCAACCTCTCCTCCCATAAAGGGCCGTTATCCTCCTCTGCACCCACGGCTACATCCAGCGTCGAGCACCGGTGTCTCAGCCACCCTGGAGGGTGCCCCTCTTCCTCGGAGGCTTCTTTGGATGCTCCACAAGAAGTCCCTAGGAAAAGATTGTGTAAGAGGAGACACTTAGATTCTCCACAAGAATCTTTGACATCCGATACTGACTTGGATGAGTCAGAAGGGTCCCCTAAGTCACCTTCAGAAGATGTCTCTTTTTCTGACATATTGGAGATCCTGAAACAGAAAGGTGACTGGCAGTCCCTTCCCCCTTCTGAGGATGAGTCAGTATTGCTGAAGGCATTTGGTGCTCACCCTTCCTCCTCCTGGGTCACTCCGCCCTTCGATGAATTAATGGAACTTATTGCTCGAAGGGCGTGGGAGGCTCCTGACACAGTGGAACCAGTCCCTAGGAAGCCTAATAAGTATATCACTGCACCCCAGGACAAGTCTTACTTAACAAAAGGAGTTCCAGTGGGCACTATGGTGGTGGCAGCGGCCATGAAAAAGGAGATGTCGGAATCTTCCTCATCTGTCCATCCCCCTAATAAAGATTCTAGGACTATGGACAGGTATGGGAAGCGCATTTTTAGTTCAGCGGCTTTTTCCATGCGATCCCTGAACTACTTGACCCACTTTACACGACTACAGAGGGATCTAGTCAAAGAGTTGGGAGATACCCTCCAGGGTACTACAGATGCTGCTGTCTCAGAGAAAGTGACAGCGCAACTTAATACCCTTACATCCATTGTGAACTCGTCCATGAGGCTGATCTCTTACGCAGCCGAAGGTTCGAGTAGGGCAGCAGCTTCAGCGATTGCTCTTCGCAGACAATCCTGGCTGCGCTTATGTTCATTTGCGGAAGCCTTCAAGTCTTCCTTTACTAACGCCCCATTTGACGGTGCCACTCTTTTTGGCCCCAAAGTAAAGGAGACCCTTACCCGGTGTGAGCAGGAGGGAAAGACTCTGTCTGCTGTCGGAATCCGTTTTTCCACCCCATCCAGACCGTACCCCAAAGGGCAACGTGGTGGAAAATGTGGTTTCAAAACCCCAAGGATCTTTCCCAGGCACACAGGGTGATGCCCTTCTAGAGGTAGAGGAGGGGCAGAGGTGGAAGACGCCGCCTGGCGGCAGAGGGGTCCGCAGAATCAAGGTGACAGGGATACACTCCCTGGTAAACCTTTCCAGCACTCCTGAGAGGAGGCCCGACTGTCCTGCTCTGGAGGCAGTCGGGGGTCGCTAGCTTTTACCCTCAGGCCTGGCAAAACATAACTACAGACAAGTGGGTAAAAAGCGTGGTTACCAGAGGTTACAATATACCATTTCTATCCTATCCCATTCCAAAGAAAAGACTCCCAGATGTGCCGCCCCATCTCAGAGCCAGCAGCTATAGAAATTTCAAAGCTGCTAGAAAAAGAGTCATCCAACCAGTCCCAGCGGACCAAAGAGGATTCGGAACTTACTCAAGGTTCTTTTTAGTTCCAAAGAAAACAGGGGACTGGAGGCCCATTCTGGACCTAGGCTACCTCAATACCTTCGTCAAGAAAGAAAAGTTCCGAATGGTCACGCTTCAATCGATCCTTCCATTCTTACAGAAGGACGACTGGATGTGCTCAATAGATCTGAAGGATGCATACTACCACATCAAAATGGCCAGGGCATCCAGAGATAATTTCCGCTTCCGGCTGGGTGCCAGTCATTTTCAGTTTCGAGCCCTGCCCTTTGGTCTGACCTCAGCCCCCAGGGTCTTCACCAAATGCATGGCAGTGGTAGCGTCTCACTTGAGACGCCTAGGATTCCAGGTGTTTCCGTATCTGGACGACTGGCTCCTTTCTGCCACCACCCAGCGTCAACTAGTACAGGCCAGAGACTACACTCTTCAACTGTGTATTCACCTCGGAATTTCCGTAAACTTGGAAAATCCTTACTGCAGCCATCACAGCTGCATCTTATTCATAGGAGCGGAATTAGATACACATCAGTTAATTCTAAGACTTCCTCCAGAAAGGATACTTTCACTTCAGACTCACATACGTCTTCTTCTTTTGTCCAGGAAATCCCCAGCAAAACTGGTACTGAAGGTGTTGGGACTCATGTCAGCTTCTCTTATTGCAATACCCTTGGGAAGACTGCACATGAGAGTCCTACAATGGCTACTGTTTGCACAATGGTCGTTCCAACAACTACCTCTGACACACGAGATTCTTATAACGAACACATGCAAATCACACCTACACTGGTGGCTTCAGACTTGCAACCTTTCCAAGGGAAGACCATTTGTGCTACCCACTCCGACAGCTACGGTGACCACGGACGCTTCCCTGATAGGGTGGGGGGGCATCTTTCAGGGACAGACAGTCCAAGGCGAATGGACCAATTTAGAGTACAATCTGCACATCAATGTTCTAAAGTTGAGGGCAGTGTTTCTAGCGTTGCAACACTTTGCTCCCTTCTTCCTCTGGGAACTATTGCAGTTCAGACGGACAACATGTCTGTAGTCTGGTACATAAACAAGCAGGGGAACCAAGTCCTATCAGCTATGCAGAGAGGCCATGAGAATCTGGCAATGGGCGGAGTCCACGGGTCGCTTTCTGATAGCAACGCACATCCCGGGTCATCCAACGTCATAGCCGACAGGCTGAGCAGAGCAATACTGTTACCGCACGAGTGGTCCCTAAAACAGTCAGTTGAAAAGATTTTTCAGGTGGGGCCAGCCTTCCTGCGATCTGTTTGCGTCTCCAATGAACGCCAAATGCAGGAGCTACGTTGCCTACTACCTCCTCCAGGGAAGTCCCCAGGACACTGATTCACGATTGGCCCCGGTCTCCTGTACGCATTTCCTCCCTTACCCCTGTTCTCAAAGTTTCTCCAGAAAGCCAACAACCTACACAGGACAATAATCCTCATTGCCCCATTCTGGTCTCGTCAAATTTGGTTCCCCTTCCTCATGACACACTGCATTCGGGGACCCTGGATTCTGGACCCAGAGCCAGATCTATTGACTCACTCCAGGGGCTCCCCACCTCGCTCTTGTCCTCCATCTAGCAGCTTGGCTGCTCCAATTCCCAACTTAGCCAGGTCTGATCTTCTTTCGCCTGCAGTTCAAAATATATTAGTGGCTTCTCATAAAGCTTCCACTACAAAAACATATACTAGTAAATGGAAGCGCTTTGTATTCTGGGCGAATACACAGCAAGTGGACCCTGTTATAGCTCCTTTGAATAAAATATTAGAGTTTTTAACAGAATTGTTCCATCAGGGTGCTTCTCCTGCCACATTAAGAGTTCAATTGGCTGCCATTTCTAATTTCCATGTGGATGAATGTGGGGCTCCAGTTATGGCCCACAGACTTTGTAAAGCCTTTTTAAAAGGGTCTTTTCATATTAGACCACCAATTAGATCTCCTACGTCACCTTGGAGTCTAAACTTATTATTATCTAAATTGATGCTGCCCCCCTTTGAACCAGCCTCCTCTTGCCCATTAAAATTTTTGTCATGGAAGACTCTCTTTTTAGTAGCCATTACATCCGCTAGGAGAGTATCTGAACTTCAAGCTCTCTCCATTAAACACCCTTATTTGATCTTTCACTCTGACAGAGTTTCTCGCACTAATTCATCCTTCCTTCCTAAAGTTTGTTCTATTAACAATACTAACCAGTCCATTGAATTACCCACTTTCTTCAAGAATCACTCCAATAAAATGGAGTATATGTTGCACAAATTAGATGTCCACAGACAACTAAGGTTTTACTTGGATAGAACAAAAGATCACAGGAAATCTGATCTACTTTTGTAGCCTTTGCTGATAACAGAAAAGGAGTAGCGGTTACTAAAAGAACTCTTTCTAAGTGGTTAACTGATTGTATCATCTATGTCTATGATTCTACAGATCAAACTCTTTGCACAAACCCAAAGGACATTCCACAAGGTCAGTGTCTACATCCCTGGCTCATGCAGCTCGCCTACCACTAGATGCTATTTGTGCGGCTGCTACTTGGTCTAAACCACATACATTCATTTCTCATTATAAGGTAGACAAGGTTTCTAGGGACAGGGCAACCTTTGGTTCCACTGTGCTCAAGAACGTCCTTCCGTGAGTTCCTCAGGAACAAGGAGCTAGGACGCTACCCATGTGTAAGAATAACGGCAGATTGAACACTATCACATATAGAAGTTATGTCCTTACCATAACGTTCCATGTGGAGTGTTCATCTCGCCTTTGTTCTTACATTCCCACCCTCCCACCCTTAGGAAGAACGTTCAGTTTGGTGCCTGGTCTGGGGCATTCTGCTTCTGCATTGCAGTTGTTGTGTATATAGTTGGCATGTATACATATATATATGTATATATATAGACTCTTAGTTTCTGTGCATATGTGATATTGGCATGAGTGTTTCTCTCTCTGACTGCTGGTTTGCTTGCAAACTAGATCTGAGGTAAAGGCAGAGGGGGATTGTGGTATTAGGTTGTCTCGAGCTTTTTCTCGATGCAGAGCTTGCAAGCGGCCGTCACGGAGCCGAGGATCGGCTCCGAACCCATGTGTAAGAACAAAGGTGAGATGAACACTCCACATGGAACGTTATGGTAAGGACATAACTTCTATATTTCTTGGCATTGAGCTTGAGCCCATGGCTCTGGCACCAAGCATCTGTTTCTGTAAGGCCCTTTTGTAGAGTATCCACATCATTTGGGGATTCAATAATGGCTCCCAGTTTGCAGTCATCTGCAAACTTTGTTATCCAGAGTCCCTTAGTGTTGGCTTGTACTTCAGAGAAGTAGATGCCAAACAAGAGCGGTCCCAGGACTGAACCCTGAGGTACTCCACTTGTCTGGAGCTAGATTTGGAGTCTGCTACTTTTACAGTGTGGGTTCTGTCAGTAAGCCAGTTAGCAACCCATTGGGTGACGTAGGGATTAATGCCCAGCTTAGGTGTGTACTAGGCTAATGGACCTGGAGCCTTTAGAAGCCTAGCTCATAGGACTACACTGGCATCATGCCACCCATTAGTTCCCAATGGCTCTATTGAGTAGAGCCACTGGAGTGATCCCTGGGGTGAGTTTTCTATTCCCCATCCATACAGCAAGATTTCTCTTGAAGAGGGCCATTGAGGTGCTCTGTTTGACATGTATGGGAACTCTATTCCATAGCATGGTCAGTCTTTGGGTTATGAACCTGTACCTCCAGGATGTTCTGTTGATTGATTGTGGTAATGAGGTTGAGGTATGTGGAGCGTATGGTGTGGAGGGATTGGGATTTCTTTAGATGTAGCATTTCTAACAGACCTGAGTCAGACATGGCTTTGTAAGTCAAGCAGAAATCATCTGTAATTAGGCGATATGAGACAGAGAATGGTTGGAGTTGTTTGAGTCTGTCCATATGGGGCAACTGTTTAAGGGCTAGGATCATCTTTGTGAGGTACTTTTGCAGCCTCCCCAGTTGTTGCAGGTGTCTAATGAGGTACATGCCAAATGGGACATTGTACTTGATGATTGGCCTAATGAGGGAAGAGTAGAGGGAGACAATGACCTTTTTTTTCCTTGATGCAAAACCCTTAGTAATGAGATGTGCCACATAGAAGGACTTTCTGACCACAGTGGCAGTGTGGTGGTCAAAACATAGGTTGCTGTCAACCTGTGTTCCCAGATCTGTTATAACGCCTTCTGTGTTTAG
The DNA here is from genome assembly GCF_019279795.1 of Protopterus annectens. Classification (NCBI taxonomy): domain Eukaryota; kingdom Metazoa; phylum Chordata; order Ceratodontiformes; family Protopteridae; genus Protopterus; species Protopterus annectens. Next base: position 588,940,524 of record NC_056729.1, on the reverse strand, counting down.
TGGACTTACATCGATGTGGTAATGTATGGGAACTGAGTTTTTCCCATAGGGGATGACAACACTTTTTTTTGCATTGAGCTTAAGGCCATGGTTCTGACACCAGTTGTTGGTCTCAGTGAGGCCTTTCTGCAGGATGTCTACATTACTTGGGGAGTTAATAATAGCTCCCAACTTGCAATCGTGTGCAAACTTTGTCAATCAGAGGTCATTTTGTGTTGGCCTGGACTTTGGAGAAGTAGATACCAAACAGGAGGATCAAGGACTGAATCCTGTGGGACTCTACTCATGACTGGTCAGCAGTCTGACTGGGAGTCAGCTACTTTCACACTGTGGGTTCTATCTGTGAGCCAGTTTGCAACCCACCTAGTGATATAGGGGTTGATGCCTAGGGTAGTGGTATTTCTATGATTCCTGCATGGGGAATGGTATCAAAGGCCTTGGCCAAATCAAGGTAGGCTGTATGAACCACCTTGTTATCATCCACAGCTCTGCTGACTGACTCAAATAAGTCGACCAGGTTGAGCAGACATGATCTACCCTTCACAAAACCAAACTGTGTGAAATCCAGAGTTTGGAGATTCCCTATATCCTTGTTTATTAGGTCTATGATGATGTGTTCCATAGCTTTGCATATCAGACTTGTCAGGCAATTGGGGCGATAGTTCCCAGGGTCTGTAGTCGCACCTCATTTGTGGCGAGGGATGACTGTAGCAGTGCACCATTCAGTAGGGACAAAGCCTGAGGTGAGGCTGTGATTGAACAGGGCACACAGGCGTGGAGCCAGTTCACTCTGTAGTTCATATAGAACACAGCCAGGGATATTGTCAGGTCCCATAGAAGCTGTATTCTTGGCCTTGGACAGTTTTGTTTTAACCTGTGCAGCTGTAATACTGGCTGCCTAGCAATCTACTGGTATTGTGATTTGTCCTTTGGTGGGGGAGAGAGGAGCAAAATTGGCACTGAATCTGTTTTTCAGTATATTGGCAATATCTGTTGGCTTGGCATAGGAGGTACCATTGTGCAGTAGCTCAGAGCAAATCTGGGTATCACCATGGAGATTCGTTACATAACTATAGAAGACCTTGTGGTTGTCTTTACTGCCTGCTGCAATTCTGTTTTCATAGCTAGCTGTAGAGGACTTGGTGAGGGATCTGAACCTTTTGTTGAGGCTGATAAGGGAGTTTTTCCAGTCTTGGGACTTCACCTTATTCCGCATCAGTTTCTTTTTTCTGTTGTAGAGTTTGCTTATGGCAGGGGACCACCATATTGGCTTCCTTTTTTGGAGGAGAGCATCTTGGTTCTATTGGATATGACAATATCCATGCATTTGTGTATGTGTCCATACAGTGCATTGGTAAATGATCTGGCAGTCATGCAACTATTCTCCATTTGCATGGGCACCATGAAGTTAGCCACCTCTGTTTTAGGAGCCCAAGGTTAGGTTTGGAGAAGTTTTCATGGTGGTTACCTTTGCAGGGGGGTGGGAGGGGTGAAACTTTCCAAGGTGATTAGTTTGTGGTTTGATCTAACCAGGGAGTAGCTGACTATTGGTGTAGAGCAATGGCCGCCCATGTTAGTAATGACCAGGTCAGGGATGTTGCTACCTCTAGTTCGGGTATGAACGAGCTGGTCCAGGGCATTGGAATTAATGAATTCCAGGAAACATTGGGCAACTGTATTGCTACATGAGTAGTTTTCCCAGTTAATGGAGGGGTAGTTGAAATCGCCCAGTATGAGAGTGTTAGGTTGGACCCTAATATTCTCCAGGGTGCTTAGGAACATGGAGTGTGGGTCTTGGGACATGGTTGGTGACCTGTAGCAGGCTATGACCTGAATCGCTGTCTTACCCAATGTTAGCTGCACCTGAAGTATCTCTGATGCATTATGTTGGGCTACCAGTCTGGAGGTGTGTGCATCCTTTATGAATATGGAAACACCACTGCCTTTGGAGCTTCGGTCCAAGTTCTTGGGCCGAAAGGTGTGAAATGAGCTGTATCCTGGTAGTGCAGGGGTGCTTTCTGCTGCTTTGAACCAGGTCTCTGCTACAGCACAAATGTCGATGTTCTCCATTTTAAGGGGTGCTTCGAGTGAGTGCATTTTGAGATTTACACTTCTAGCATTGAGCAGAATGACCCTCAGATTGCATTTGTTTGTAGCTGCCATGGTGGTAATTTGTTCTTTGGAACACAGCCTATAAAGGCATTGTAGGGGTGACAAGAGCCTTGGCCAGTATCCGGAAGCCCAGGGTTGACAGATGCAGGCCATCTCTGGTAAAGAATCAAGGTCTGACAATCATGTCATCCCAGGCAGACAGACACTGTATCCCCTTGGAATGACACCAGAAACATAGCCAATTGTTGAAATCAATCAGTTACTGCTTGTACTGTGGTATCATTCTGGGTGATGGTAGGATGCTTCTCAGGGCTAGGGTCATACCCGCCTGGGCTACATAATCCGAGTGCTACTCCATGTCTCATTTCATGTAGACCAGGGAGGTATGTCTCAGGTCATTCACACCCACATGTACAATGACAGAGTCATATTTGTACCTGTTGTTGAGGACCTGAGTGCATGCATTATGTGGTGGATCCTGGCACCTGACAGACAGCTGACTGTTACTTTCTCATTATTCAACCTAGTGAGTGGGACATCTGAGTCACATTTCACTAGTGTGTTGGACATGCTGTTTTGCCGTAGGGGCTTTGGTTGAGTGGCACACTGTTTAGGATAGTTATGTGTCTCGTGATTGGTGTTATGTTGTGGAGGTCATGAGCTTTTCTGTCTAGGAGGCCTCTACTGTTTGGGTAAATTTGTAATGAGAGCCTCCATGAAGGTGATTGTGTGGTTTGTGTTTTTATGTGAAGGCAGTGCTGGTGTGTGTTTTGGAGGGCTGTGTGTTCCATGTAGTGTGGGGCAAGTGTTGACCTTCTCCTCTTGACCAGCTATGCCGGTCTTGGCTGGAGAATGCATGGCTTCCAATTTGGATATATAAGTGCAACTCTCACAAGTCTCAGTGTTGGGAGGTAAGAGGAGAGGGTTGTCAGTGTACATGAGGCAGTTGCTACATTGCCTCAGGATGCCCAAGTTCACCAGGTTAGTAGGAGAAACCACAAGGAACTGACCTTTAGACATGTCTGGAGGGGTGGGCATTAATAATAAGTACTGGAGCTGTTTCCTTGTAAAACATTTAGTGCTGGTAGCACTTTTGTGTGCTATAATAATTGCTACAAGAAGACTGGTAAAGTGGTAGACTAATAAGCTAGTAAAAGTGCAGGAGAGGAGAGAACTTGCAGATCTAAGGGAACAATTGAAGAGCAGACTTTTTTTACACTACTCAGAAGTTTATAAACAGTCCTAGATACATCAAAGCTGTATCTGGACTACACTAGTTACAGGAAAGGCGGGAAACAAGCCTAGACCTTTTTTTTTGTGGCAAACTATATATGGTCTGTGACCTTTAACAGTGCCCATGTATGTAATATTGTTGCCAAATTGGCCACAGTGAGGGTAGTGACACAAATGTCAGCATCATGCATTATACCCATCTGAAACATCATGCTGATACAACGTCTGCTACACTATCACTTGTCCAGGCTTGTAGGAGCACTACATGACTCCACATCCTATGTCTGGTGGGTTATCTCACCATCCATGGAGGCATTCAGAACATTACATGTTGTAAGAGGTAGTGTGTAATGTCCCATCCACATAATCTATGTGGGGGATGTCGTGCATGTAGTAGTACAGTACATAATGGTGGAAATGTAAGTTTACTAATCTGTGTATTGCCAACTGTGTTTGTTACTGTGTGCACATCCCATGTGTCAGTCCTTACAGTATGTATGCAAAGGATATACCATTTTATCTCCCTGTTCCATCCAGTGGATTCAGGAATAAATACCACAGACCTATCATGCACAGTATCAATAATGCCTCCTGGCTAATACGGTACATACACCTGTATGTGTACCCATAACAAATGCAAGCAGACAGCACCTTACATAGTATTACATAGCTACACTGTACTATATTCACCCTGTGCATCAGATCCATATTAGCATGTCCCTGCATCAATGGTATGGATGACAGGGATGTGGCAGAGGTATCATCATATGCACAGGGTGTGGTGTGGGTTTGCCAAAGGCCTAGGCTGGGCCATACAGTTGACATCATGTGTGTGTGTTTGGAGGGGTATCCAATAGATGGGCTGTGCAGAGGTGCTGTGTGTGTCTGGAGGTGACCTGCCTGTGATACAGATGTGTGTGTGTGTGTGTGTGTGTGTGTGTATGTATGCACACAGTCACACCATGTGGCTGGCCTACTCGGGGGTACGTCAGACAGCTGTGTACTGTATATGGCAGGGTGTCCAGGTCACCATCTCCGGGCACGGACATGAGAACTAGTCCTGCCAGAAGTATCACTGGCACCACCAGGCCCAAGGCTAGATGCAGTACTCCTTCCTGATGGTGACTGCTGTCTGCTGGATCTGTGCCCCTGACAGGACTGGACAGCAACCCCTCTTCAGTAGTGCTGGTGTCACTGCCACTAAGGGAGTGTGAAGGTGCATGGCCCCATAGAGTTGGCTGTTGTTGGTGATGACCTACATCCATGTGGTGAATGCCCATCTCCCACCACATGCTCTAGCACAGACATGCCATGGTCGAGGATTGCTATGGTCTCTCCCCACCTCATGACCTCAGTATATTGATGTGTCAGTATATTGACGTCAGTATGTTGAGGTGTGGCCTCAACAAGGTCATGCATGTCACCACGTAAATCAGGGAGAGTTGCATTCACCAGCCTGAGTATTTGTGTGTTGTGGCATTCACTATGTGCCTCTGCATCCATGACAGCCTGGAACATGCATCTGGTGACTCCTTCTATGGCACTTGCAACAGTGGCCCGATGAGCAGCATTCCTCCTGCAAGCACTCCTGTCCATCCACCTATGTGGTACCTCACCTGCACTTTGGCTATGGCCAGTGTCCACACTCACACCTGCCATAGTCACCACACTAGCCTGTTCAATGGCACCACCTTCCAACTGTCCATCATCTGTGGCCAGTGGTGATGGGGTATGTGTGGCCATTGTCACTGTGTGCGGGGATGTGTGGACAGGAGTGGGATGCCAACCAATGGCACAGATTCATCCCCTGACAACCCCACATGTACCTCACTATTCCTATCGTCATTGTCAGAGTCTGCTGAGATAATGACATCAGTTTCCAATGGGGGGACCCACAAACCCAATTGCCACCTGTGGAGGAAAACAACATACGTACATTAATAACTGCCCTTTGACATTGTCTGGTATATACACACACACACGCACACACACGCACACGCACACACATGCACACACACGCACACACACACACACACACACACACACACACACACACACACACACACACACACACACACACACACACACACACACACACACAGGTGAGGTGGCACATATCTGTTACACAGACCACACATTGCCCAAATGGTGACATGCATGACACACAGCCCTCAACATCATGCATTGCAGCGTTTTACTACATGTAACTAACAATCTGATATTGTTAATCCTCATTCATTCCTTACGTGTGGGTATCGGTTCCAACCTCGGAACCGAGCCGGCCATCTTCCAAGCTCGCATCAGCTACAAACTCTCGAGCTAAAACTCTTACTCAGAATTCCCCTCTGCATGTTACCCCAGATTTCGTTTACCGCGTCGCCATTCAGTCGTGTCAAGCTACTTCTCTTGAGCTAAGTACAATATTTGTTGTCATTTTAGTCTAAAACAACTTTTTCTCTCAGAAAAGTTTCTAAATTGTTTTCTCTTGCCTAACCGCACTTAGTGACCTTTTCTTCTTAAAATTTTTCAATCTTTTTTACCGTGAGGTATTTTCTTCTATACCATTGTTGGTAGACCCCTTTTTCTTCATTACCTTTGGGTATTTCTTGTACCATTGCTGGTATTCTTTCTTTTCTATCATGGATAAAAAAGGTAGTGAGAAAAACCACGAAAAACTGGACACAGCAACACTTTATTCCGGTACCTCGGCAGAATGCCTTCAAAGGAATAAATTACAGTCACAGGTTTCATCTATTTATACTGTGCATGAGGTAATTAATCAATTAACATAATTTAATTACAAGAAATTGCCACAAATTACAAAGAAAATTAAAGAAACATTCCCAATACCAAGAAAAGTAAATAACTATTTCATCTGAATACATATATAAATGCATATATAAAATGTCTAAATATTTATAAAATAGACAATAAGTTACACCTTAAACTTTTTAAACAATTGAAGACATTAAATTATTAAATGGTGAGGTTAACCTCCAAATTCATGCCCCTGGGTTTCAGGGTGCCAAATTTTAAGATGAATTCACTCTCCAACTTTAATAAATTTTGTAAATAATTTATGCCATTCTTAAATTTGGGTTTGGCTAAGGCACAAAAAGTTAATGAGTCCATATTCCCTCTGTGAATTGTATTAAAGTGTTCTGAAATGGGACTATCCAATCTGACATTACGTATATCGCCCATGTGTTCTAAAACACGTATTTTAAGTTGGCGTTTAGTTTGACCGATATAATATTTAGGTGGTTCACAACCACAACCAAGTATATATACCACACCACAAGATTTACAATTAAATTCATCATGGGCGACATATTTAACGCCATTAATCAAACTACCAGACAGGTTTCTAACCTTGTGGCAAATTTTACATTTGCCACAACTTGACATGCCATGTGGCGAATCAATATTCCCACAAAAATTAGCATTTCCAAACTTAAATTTCAAAATTTCTTTAAGATTTGGATACCTTCCATAAGAGAATGACACATGGTCGGGGAATAAGTGACCTACTTCCTCATTATAACAAATAATGGGCCACAAAATATCAACAATATGCTTCAAATATGATGAAAAGGGAGAAAATTTTGTAACAAAAAATATGTTTTCATTTTTATTACAAATAAATTCACTAGAATTTTGATTTTTTACTTTATTAGGCTTGTTTTTATATATATTGGAATCTAACAACCTATCCAGACTTCCTTCTATGATGCTTCTAGAATAACCTCTAGCTAGAAGTCTAGTTTTGATATTCAAAAATTCTGCCCTCCATTCTGTACTATCTGAAGTATGTTCTTTAATGCGTTTGAATTCACCAAAAGGAAGTGCCTCAATTAAATGAGCAGGATGTGCACTAGTGGCATGTAAGAAATTATTGGAAGCAGTATTCTTTCTAAAGGGCCTAAACTGTACAATTTCCTTTTCATCCACATACAACAAAATATCCAAAAATTGGATTGTTTGTGTGTTCACAATAAATGTGAATTCAAGACCAAATTTATTTTGATGAAGTTGGTCCACAAAAAACATCAAAATCTGAAGTTTTTCCCCTACAAACAAAAATCAAGTCATCAATGTATCTGCGATATAAAATAACATTCTTGTGAAAAAAATCTAAAGTATACAAAAAACTATTTTCAAAATATGACATAAAGAGAATGGCATAAGTAGGAGCAAAATTGGCCCCCATTGCCGTTCCCTCCTTTTGTAAAAAAATATTTTTTTCAAAAAGAAAATAATTGTGAGTAAGTGCAAATTCCAACAATACAATGATGAAAGAGGTGCGTGGTCCCTCCCCCAGAATTTTATTAATGGCTTCCAAACCAAATCTAGTTTTGATGCTAGTATAAAGGGCCTTTACGTCAACAGTTGCCCAATAGAAAGTTTTGTCCCATTTGAAATCCTTGACCAGTTCACAGTATTGATTTGTGTTACTGATGTGTGAAATAACATTTTTTAGTTCTTGTTTGAGTATACTATCTAACAGTATACCTATATGTTCCAAAAAGCCACCACAACAGGATACTATTGGGCGACCAGGGGGGTCTAACAAATTTTTATGAATTTTGGGCAGGGCATAAAAAGTCGGGTCCTTAGGATTGGTGATGAATAATCTTCTAACATCTTTATCACTTAAGAAACCCAGCCTTTCGCCCCTTTCCAAAAGCTCCATTAGTAATGAATTATACTCATTAACTGGGTTGTAAGACAGCTCCACATAAGTATAATCATCACACAAAAGGTCATAGTTCATTTTTAAAAAATGACTTCTTTCCATGATGACCCAATTACCCCCTTTATCAGCCGTACAGAATATGTATTTATTACACACAGTTTTCATACTCTTTAAAGCCAACCATTCAGCTTTGGTAAGATTATATACCATATATTGCTTTAAAAAAGAAGCATATTCGAGTTCCACTTTCTTACAAAGAACACTTTCAAAAGCTTTCAAAGTGGAACAATTTTTTGGTGGATTAAATGAGCTGTATATCGGCAAGGATGGAACTGTAAGTTTGCCATAGCCAGTATAAAAACATTCCATCTGTACTGAATCATTTATAATAGAATCAACACTGCTATCATGATCTATATTACTCAATGCATGTTTATCAACTTCACATTCATATTCATAAATGGATACATTCATCAAAGAATCATCCAAAATGGACACATTGACAGAATCATGTAACAAATTACTGTCACTATTAGTCTCAGTTGAATCAACACTTGTACGTAGTCTGACATCAGACCTTTCCATAAGTGTATCGGTTTCTACATGCAACAAATTCAAAGGTTTTTTAGAATCAAAAAACAACTTTAAATAAAGTTTTCTACAAAAACGCTTTACATCCAAAAGTAAATCTGAAATAGCAGGTATTCTAGTGGGAACAAACTTACTGCCTTTATCTAAAACAGCTAACATATCAGAATTAGGTACAAAATCACTTAAGTTGACAATATGTGAAAAGACAGCATTAGTAGAAGCAAAATCTGTACAAACATTCACACAGTCACTTTGGAAAACAGGACACAGATATTGTGTGTCATTCACATAATCAGTACCTCCGGTTACAGCCCTTCTGCCGTGACTTCCGTTTTGAGCCTTGCCGAAAATTCCATCTGCCCTGTTCTTCTGTATCAATGGTGTCACCATTATCAGCTACAATGTCCACTCTTTCGAATGAAACACTTTTCTTGCTTCCGACGGTATCGGACGAAGAAGCAGAGGAGTCCCGGCTGCTACGTGAACTTCCATCAGTAGTTTTATTTCGGACCAAACCATTTTTACGTTTCCTTTGCCAGGAATAAACCAAATTATTCCTGAAATCACCAACATCTCTGTTAAGCTTCTTCTTTTTTCTGGCAACCACATCACGCTCTGCTTTGGATACTTCCACATTAATATCCTTAATAGCTGAACTGAAAGCCGTATTGGAAAACTCATTTAATAAAGCTGCCTCACCTTCCATAATTTGTGATTGGATCAGTCCAAGAGACCTCCGATTACGCTTTATCAAAATTTTAAGCCAAGCAAGTGTGCATTGTAGTGAGGCTGCCTTCCATTCATCCAGGAACTCACTTTCATCTTCAGAAAAGTTATAAGCGGGCAGTTTATCAATCCTTAAACCTCTTGGTGTAACAGATATTTCAACATACTTTTCCAGTAAACGAATATCATAAAAAAGAGAAGTCTCCTTAATTCTTAATTTCTTAAGATCTTCAAACCTTTTGTCAAAAGTATTATTACCGGCCACAGTCCATGGATCAAAGCACGCCAGCTTGTTCTCCCTTTCTTTAACCAAGCTGGCAAATAAAATGCCATTAGTATCCGATGCTGTAGACATAACCGACGAACCAGCTATTCAAACAAGAACAGGAAAAACCATGAAGCCAGAAACTGAGAAAAACCACGAAAAACTGGAACACAGCAACACTTTATTCCGGTACCTCGGCAGAATGCCTTCAAAGGAATAAATTACAGTCACAGGTTTCATCTATTTATACTGTGCATGAGGTAATTAATCAATTAACATAATTTAATTACAAGAAATTGCCACAAATTACAAAGAAAATTAAAGAAATATTCCCAATACCAAGAAAAGTAAATAACTATTTCATCTGAATACATATATAAAATATATAAAAAAAGGTAGTCCAGGATTTAAGAGATGTTCAGATTGTGGACATAAATTGCCTACTTCAGATGCACATTCTCTGTGTGTCTATTGTTTGGGTGTGCCTCATTTATCAGTTGATCTGCCCTGTGGAATTTGTAAGAACTTCTCAAACAGGACGTTGATTGAGAGGAAAAATAAATTGTTACTGAAAGGGTGAACTCAAATCTCCTTTTCCAGAGGCTATTTCTGGGTCGGAGGCTTCAACCCCTCCAAGATCCCATAAGAAAAAGACTGATGTTCTTTCTAAGGCCAAATCTCTTCCTTTGTCCCCGGCTGGGGACTCCCATCAACCGAGATCCAAGAAGGCTAAGCTTTCTACTTCAGATCTGACTCTTTCGGCTCCAGCACTTTTGGTGCCTAGACCCTCGGCACCGAGGCCATTGGCGCCATCTGTGACTTCTGCACCGACTAGCGTGCCCTTTACCGTATCAGTACCGAGGGGCTCCTCAGTTCAGACCTCTCTACCAGCTATCCTGTCAGTGCAGACTGTAACCACATCAGCTCCAATACCTTACCCGGAACCGACAACTCAGTTACTGACACGATTTTTTCAGTCCCAGCCTTGGCACCGACAACCACTTTAGCACCGACCTTACTGTCAGTGCAGACCATGACTTCTGCACCGATGATTTCCTCGGTGCAGACACCTGTAGTACAGTCTCTTATGGCACTGTTTTCAGTGCAGACTGGTGATGTGGGCACCGAGCTTGTCCCATCTGTGGATAGACCTGACTCCCCCACTGCCATGTCTGTGAAATCCACTAGAAGCCTCTTTGAACATGATGTGTTGCTTCTTTTGGATCAAGTGCTTTTGGCCAGAGGTATCCTGCCCCCCTCCAGGACCTATCCTTCCTTGGGAGGTGATCACCCTTTGCCAAGGAACCCTACTTATTCTCCTCCTTCACTGCCTTTGAAGCCCCTTGATATAACACAGTCTTCCTCCTCTACGGTTCCCTTTATGGACCTCACTAAGGAACCGCAGTTGCCTTCTTGGCAGGAGAGCTTTGCTACAACCCAGGATGTCAGCTGTGGTGTACGTAATTTGGTGTTTCACAGCCATCCAGGGACTCTGAGTCAGCAGGCTGAGCCACTTAGGGGAGGGGTGACTCCTATCCAAGACACTCACCCCCTCTTCAGGTGGACCAGCCTTTCAACTAATGGAGAAGGCTTTGGCATCTGCTGGTGATACAGTGCTGTCAATCTCCCTGTCCTCCTCTGGACTGCTTTGTACACAAGTTGTTCCTAGTGGACACCGGGCAAAAGGTCCTCAGGATATACTCCCACAGGAAACCCCTTTTGCGTTGTCTTCCCCAGCTTTTCCCACTGAGGAAGTTCACCGTAAAAGCTTGTGCAAGAGGAAGCACATGGACTCCACAGAGGAGTCCCTTACTGAAGACACAGACTTTGATGATGGGGAAGGATCCCCTCGCTCACCCTCTGAGGTATCCTTTGGTGATATCCTCAAAATCCTTAAACAGGGAGGTGACTGGCAGCCCTCTAATCCAACTTCTGAAGAGTCTGTGTTCCTGCAGGCCTTTTGCACCTGGTCCCCTGCCTCCTGAGTTACTCCACCTGCTGACGAACTGGTCCGGCTCATCGTGCAGCATGCGTGGAAGGCTCCTGACACCATTGAGGCCATTCCCTGGAGGCCAGATAAAATTTTGTCCCCTCCTGCTACTGACCCCCATTGGTCCAAAGGTCTTCCTGTAAATGCTCTGGTGGTGGCGGCCTCAACCAAGAAAGACCTGGCGGAAGAAGAAAGTCAAACTGTCCATCCGCCCAACAAAGAGTCACGGGCTATGGACAGAATAGGGAAGTGTACTTTTGCATCAGCGACCTATGCAATCAGGTCCCTGAATTATATGGCACACTTCACCAGGCTTCAAAGGGATTTAGTATCTGAGATCTCTGAAACTTTGGCTGGTGCCGTATCTGATGAGGTCCGTGACAAAGTGGCCTCTCAGCTGGCTACCATTGAATCGATATCAAACTCCTCCATACGCCTGATATCTCATGCATTGGAAAGAGCAGCTAGAGTGGTGAGTTCAGGCGTTATTTTGAGACAGCACGCCTGGATGCGCTTATGTAATTTCATGGAACCCTTCAAGGCTTCCTTTCTCAATGCTCCCATCGAAGCCTCTTCATTGTTTGGATCCAAAGTTAAAAGCACACTGGCCAGATGTGAACAGGACGGTAAGACCCTTTCTGCCATAGGTGTCCATTATTCTTCCCCTCAACGTGCTTTCTCCAGAAACCAGAAGAGTGGGAAGATATGGTACAAAACGTCTTAGGGTCTTTTCCGTAACACACAGGCCGAGTTCTCCCATAGAGGCAGAGGGGGAAACTCACAGGGAAGATGCCCCTTTCGGGGCAGAGGAGGTCCACATAACCAGGGTTCCAGGGATTCCTTTCCTGGTCAATCCTATCAGTGCTGCTGAACAGCGGCCCAACTCCATACCTCTGGAGGTGGTTGGGGGTCATCTCTCTTTGTACCCCTTTCTCCTTGTATCCCTCTGCCTGGCTAACCATCACCACCGACTCTTGGGTACAAAGGATAATAAACAGAGGTTACCATATCCACTTCGATCTTTGTCCTGCCCCCCCAACAAAGTTACCCGATGTTCCACCGAGTCAAAGGGAAGAAGCAGCACTAGAGATAGCAAAGCTGCTAAGAAAAAGAGTCATCCAAATAGTCCCTCCAGACCAGATAGGATCCGGATTCTACTCAAGACTATTTTTGGTGCCAAAGAAAACCAGGGACTGGAGACCAATTTTGGATCCCAGTGTATTGAATAAGTTTGTAAGAGTACAAAAATTCTGGATGGTCACAATACAGTCTATCCTCCTGCTTTTGGAAAAAGACGATGGGATGTGCTCGATAAATCTTCAAGATGCGTACTACCACATAAAAGTGGACAGGCCATCAAGAAGATTTCTGTGCTTCTGTGCGGGAGCCTGTCACTACCAGTTCAGAGTACTGCCCTTCGGACTCTCTACAGCCCCCAGAGTGTTCACAAAGTGTATGGCAGTTGTCACAGCTCACTTGTGACTACAAGGATTCCATGTGTTTCCATACCTAGACGACTGACTCATCTCTGCCCCCACCAGTCATCTATTGGAAGAAGCCCTGGCATACTCTCTCCTCATTTCAAAAAGGCTAGGCATAACCATAAACTGGCAAAAATCCAATCTCACCCCATCTCAGTCCACAGAATTCATAGGGGTCATATTGGATACAAAGAATTGCAGAGCATCTATTCCAGAGCACAGAATTCTAAGGATAAAACAACAACTGATCCCAATCCTTTCAAGGGAGAAATCCACAGCTCACTCTGTCCTACAGCTGTTGGGTTCTATGGCAGCCTCCATCACCATTGTCCCCCTGGCCAAGTTTCACATGAGGCTTCTACAATGGCTACTGCTCATCCAATGGTATCCTTTTCAGCATCCTCCTTCAGCCAAGATTCGAGTAACCCACAGGTGCAAACAGGATTTAAATTGGTGGATGACGCACAACCCATCACAATGGTCTCGCCCCTTCTCCCCCCAGCAGCCCAAGGCTACAGTGACCATGGACACCTTCCTGATGGGGTGGGGGGTATGTCATGGTCAGACAGTCCAAGGCACTTGGTCCAAATTGGAGGCCCAACTGCATATAAATATTCTGGAGCTGAGGGCGCTGCTTCTGGCATTGCAAGCATTCCATCCCCTGCTGCCATCCGGGGCTATTGCGAGACAATCAGACAATATGGCGGTGGTCAGGTACATCAACAAATGGGGCAGAACCAAATCTTACCCCCTTTGTCGAGAGGCCATAAGGATATGGCAGTGGACGATGGCTACCAACCGTTTTCTTCTAGCAATGCACATTCCCAGGAGTTTCAACGTGATAGCAGACAGACTCAGCAGGTGCATTTTACAACCTCATGAGTGGTCCCTGAATCCCTTGATAGTGGCGGAGATCTTCCACCGCTGGGGCTTCCACCACTGGGGCTGTCCTTGCTGCAACCTCTTTGCATCCCCGACCAACTTGAAATGCAGCAACTACTTTGCTTTGATTCCCCCTCCGGGACAGTCACCCAGGGACGCTCTCGTCCACGATTGGCCCTCGGTCTTCTTTATGCTTTTCCACCTCTTCCCCTCATTCCCCAGTTTCTGAAGAAAGCCCGTCAATTGAAGAGCAAGGTGATCCTCATAGCACCATATTGGCCTTGTCAGATTTGGTTCTCCTTCCTTTGGCCTCACCTGCTAGATCAACCATGGATCCTCCATTCAAACACGGGGTTGATCTCCCATCCACAGAATCTGATTCATCCCAATTTGGACAGCCTGAATCTCACAGCTTGGCTCCTCCAATTCCCTTGATTGCCAGGCAGAATGATTTTTCTTTACCATTACGCGACATTCTTATTGCATCTCATAAGTCTTCCACTAGAAATACTTATCTAAGCAAGTGGAAAAGATTTACCTGTTGGCTGAAAGAAAAGCAAGTAGATCCTTTTTCAGCTCCAGTGTCGATAGTACTAGAGTATCTAGCCAATCTATTCCAATCGGGTCTATCGGCTTCTACTATAAGAGTTAATTTGGCTGCGATATCTAATTTTCATGAGGGTGTCCAAGACTCATCTCTTATGTCACACAAATTATGCAAGACCTTAATAAAAGGTGTGAATCATCTGAAGCCCCATTTTAGAGAACCTATTCAACCGTGGGACCTGTCATTAGTTCTACAAGCTCTGACACTGCCACCTTTTGAACCAGCTTCTTCATGCGACCTCATATATTTGTCATGGAAAACCTTCTTTTTGGGCGCCATTACTTCTTCCAGACCTATTTCTGAGTTTCAAGCCTTATGCATCAAGAGTCCATACTTGATTTTTCATAGAAATAGAGTGTCTTTGAGAACTAATCCTTCCTTTCTGCCTAAAGTGATTTCTGAAATGTCCATTAATCAAACCATTGAATTGCCAGTTTTCTTCCCCAATCATTCAAACAGAGGAGAGTATTGCCTACATACTCTATTAGATATTCACAGGCAAATCCACTTCTACTTGAATAGGACTAAGGCCTCTCGTAAATCAGACCAGTTATTTTTGGCCTATTCTGGACCTAGATTAGGATGTGCTGTTGCTAAGGTCACATTGGCTAGATGGTTGAAAGACCTTGTGACCTTCATTTATACACAACGTAATATTCCATTACCTACTACCATAAAGGCTCATTCTACAAGGCCAGTGGCAACTTCTGCTGCCTTCCATGCCAGAGATTCTTTACATGACATTTGTGCAGCCGCAACTTGGGCTACCCCTCATACCTTCATCAATCATTACAAATTGGATTTGGCCTCCAGGAGAAGAGCATCTTTTGATTCTATGTTGCTCAAGAATGTCCTTCCATGAGAGCCTCCCAGGAATAAAGGTAGCTGGGGACTCTGTCCCACACATAAGGAATGAACGAGGATTAACAATATCAGATAAAGAAGGTATGTCTTACCATAACGTTCCATCTGTATTGTTGATCCTCGTTTAGTCATTATGACCCTCCCTAATTTCCCCCCCTGTGGCTTCTAGTGGATCTCGCAATCCGGTTCTGTTAGGTCATTTGACCAGAGGTAGCCTCTACCTTCTTTTGACTTGCAAACTCAATCTGAGGTAACAGGAAGAGGTGAATTCTGGGTAAGAGTTTTAGCTCAAGAGTTTGTAGCTGACGCGAACTTGGAAGATGGCCAGCTTGGTTCCAAGGTCGGAACCGATACCCACACATAATGACTGAACGAGGATCAACAATACAGATGGAACATTATGGTAAGACATAACTTCTTTATATAGAGCTCTGGGATACATGATTAGTGTTAGTATGTGATGACCATTCACCAGCACAGACTGCACCCATGTACACATCATTGCTATTCACCTGTATACCACAGTGGCAAGTACTACAGCACATACCTCACAACTGATCCTCACAGGATGTGTAGAAGTCTGGCTCATATGTTTGCTCAATTTCTCATAACTCCTGTGTTTCTCTGATACATAAGTGGGATGATCTGAGGAGTGACATCACTGATTAATGGCATACATTTGAGGGTCAGACCTCCAAACCAGCAGTGAATGTACGGTCACACAATTCCTGTTACACCACCAACCTTCTAAGCTTACAGTGGATTTGATAAGTGTACACAACCCTGTTAACATGCCATGTTCTTGTAATATACAAGATGAGACCGCAGTAATGCATTCAAATATTTTACCCACCATTCATGTGACATATGACCTGTGCAATCCAGTCGATAAACAAACACGTGTTACGTGTAAAATATGACTGGAATATGTACAATATGGTGATTGCATAATTGTGCACACCCTTAAAATGATGCTTCATTGAAGCACCTTGTAAGTGACTTACAGCATTTGCTCTTCTTCTGAAGGTGTCTATCAGCATGGCATATCTTGACTTGGCATTATTTGGCCACTCTTCCATGCAAAAGTCACCCAGCTCTGTCAGATTGCATGGGCAGCTCATGTGCACAGCCCTCGTCAGGTCACATTGGTGTTTTACTATCTGGTGTAGATGTAGGCTGTGGCTTGGCCAATCTATAACCATGAGTGTGTTCAGGTGGAGCTATTTATAGGTACCTTTGGATGTATGCTTCGGGTCTTTGTCATGTTGAAGGCTGACACAACTCCCTATCCTCAGGGTTCTTGCAGATGCCTGATGGATTTTGGGCAGACGTGGCTGTTATTTGGACATGGCCAGAATTCCCACCACTGTGACTACAGGCCCTGTTCTGGCTTTTGAACAGCATCCCCACTCCCCACAGCCTTTGAGAGATGTGATGTGCTGTATTGCAATTTGTATCCACCCCTGGATGTTTTCTGGTGTGGTGAAATGCTTCCATCTTCTCAACCTACCCTATGGGCCAGATGTATGCAGAATACGGGAGAGTCTTCCCACAGGTAGTACACAAAACCAGTACTAGCAAAAGATTCCTACAACTCCCCTCAGTGTTGCTGTATGTCCCCGGCAGCCTCCCTGATCAGATCTTGACATGTCTTGCCATCATTTCTGGAGGGACATCAAGTTCTTTTCAACAGCACTGTTGTCCCATATTCTGTCCACCTTTTGACAGCTGTCTCCACTGTGTTCCATAGTGTATGCAATGCTGTGGTAATGTTGTTGTACCCTACTCTTGCCTGATACCTGTCAAATATGAGATCACTTTGCTGCTTTGTCAGGTGTCTGCAAGCCATGGCTGTTGCAGGCAACTGAGCAAATGTCATGATTATCCCACTTGGACAGCAGACTGTTATTTGGTGTTACTCAGAGTGCCTTTACTTGATGGCGAGTGTGTACCCAAGCAGACTGTATGCTGTCAGTAAATCACAAGCTGCTGCAATAACATATTATTTAAAGGGTGTGCACACATATGTATCCAGCTTATTGTAATGTTTGTATACTACATATTTGGTGCCGAACAGATTGATTGGTTTTATAGGTGAATTGTTCATGTCATAGGTCACATTACAGTTTGGAAAAGGTGTGGACTGACATATTGTGGTCTCAATTTCTATATATATCACAAACACATGGCATCTTAACAGAGGTGTGTACCCTGTTTATATCCACTATATGACAGTAATGTTTCACATATGTCCCTACATTAGGCCGTTTGTCCCCCCATTTTGCTGGTCTCTGTCCAGAAGTCTTGCACTGACAGGTTGTGAGGTATGCTACAGGGATGTTACATTCTCATCAGATAGGCCCCTGTGGTGGCCACGGTGGTGCAATACAGTTAACCCCAATACAAGTGAACATGCGCATAAAGCAATATGGCTATGAGTGACAGTTGTGTGCATGGTACATTTCATGGCCTTCACATGCCTGGGGTATTGGAAAAGCACAACAGAACAATTGCATACTCACCAGCTGCATGCTGCCATCCCACATGCAGACCAGAGGAACCTAGGTAGTTGTGGGAGGGAAGTATTGTCAGCAGACCCACATGTGGCATTGGTACAGGATGGATGCATCATGTCTGCACATTTACAGTACAACCCCCAATACTACAGAATTTGCTGTCCTTCACTATAGATGTACACGTCTGTGCATTAGGAAACCCCATCCACAACTGCAATCTGACCTGTCACATGCACGTAGATACTCTACAATTACAAGTATGCCTGCTACACTAGTCTAGTAATCTACACTGGGGCCTTCCCTGAACACTGCTCGTCCATTGTCTGGGTGCCACCCACTGCCAGTATCTGGGGGGGTCTGTACTCTGCTGTTGTACTGGGATGGGTGCCTCAAGGTACCTGAGGAGCTTCCTGGTGGTTGTCAGAGGAGCTGCATGGCACACCTGTGGCTGGGTGGTCCCTGGCCACTGCAGCAGCTCTTTGCCGGGCATGGCGTATGAGGTCCTTTTCACGATGCTGGATCTGCTCGTATGTACATGTGTGCAGGCTAACATCATTTACCTTGTGGACAAGGTCATCCCACAGGCTGGTCCTCTCATGCAGATGTTGCTGACTCCAACCAAACATTATGGCATGGTTCTGTAGTGTGGCTTCTATGATTATATTTGTCTCAGCCGCTGCGAAAGTTAACCTTCGCTGATGCAACATTGCACCTGGAAGACATACAAAAGGGAGATGCATCACAGGATCTCATACATTTTGCAACAGTATGTACAGAACCTGCATAGCTACATTGCATGCCAGTAGCCACCACTCACAGCTACACCATACCCCTGTAATGTATCAGTACTGTATCTGCTTGCATTGCACTGCTGGTCCTGGAGTGTCATATTCCCCCCAATGAGGGCTAGTTGATTCCATAATCCTGTACTCCTCATTCATGTCTGTGTAGAGGGATGACAATGGCCATCTTCCACGTGGATGGGGTGTGGATGGTGCCAATGCTTGGTGTGATTACAGTGTGTAAGGGAGCTGGGAGAACATGCCTGAGTTCATTTAGGATGCAGACAGGGATATTATCAAGGCCCATGGATACTTACGTTTGTTGCCTTTCAGTAGGCAATATGTACCTGCTCACTGGTAATGAGGGGAAGGGTGTGGGTGCTGTGCATATCCACCTATAGTGATGCTGAGCCAGGGGGTGGTGTTTGCTCTAAACCTATCTGCAGCAGGTTGGCTATAGCTATGTTTTGTGTGTATCTGGTCTGATTGGCCACCATTACAGGGTGGGTTGGTTTGTTGCCTCAGAGGTTGCAGACATATGTGAGGATGGCCGTGAGGATGGCATTGGTGGATGTGTCCAATTTTTACTCATAGTTAGCCTTACAGCTCTCTCTTTATATATGCACCCAATTATTTATTATCCAATAAAATCAACACCCCAATTAGTGTTCCATAATTGTGTCCCCTTAATATTAAAACTAAAATTTCATCTCATATAATATAAAAACATCACAAATAAGACAATGTATGTAAAATGTTGTAAACAGTTTGCCTTAAAATTTTATAAAATCAGTCCATTATCAAAATTATCCACGGTGGTGGTGCTGCGGTAGCGTTGTCGCCTCACAGTAAGATGCTGTCCGGTTCGATTCTCAGCTAGAGCGTCTTCTGTGTGGAGACATGTGTGAATGGGCATACATTCGTTGAAGGTTGTGCATCAGGGCTGGTAACTCGGCACGTAAAAATCAACTACCAATCATTAGTGGACCGGAGTTCTGCTGTGGCGACCCCTAACTGGGAAAAGCCGAAAGACACAAACAAACAAGTTAGCCTTACAGCACACCACCTGTGGCTTATATGCTTGATCAGACAAAGGCTGACTTGATGCCAAGTTGGTGCGTGCTTCTGATTTGCCCTGTACAGTCAATATAGGGACCAAGTCTCTGGTTTGTGTATTGCTGCTGTCCACCACAGGTGTTCAGTCTACCTTGAGGGGGTTGATGTTGTCCTGTCAGGTATTGCTGAGGCCATAAAGCTATGTAGGTGCTCATATAGTATTGTGTTGTGGGCCTGGACACAGCTGCTAGTTCCAACATATGGGATGACCTTCATGTGGGCCTTGGGCATTTCCCTTGCCTGTGCGGTGGGGGCTACAGATTCACAGACAGTAGGTGGAAATAGCTCACAGGGCAGGACATGTGGAGACAGCCCAACAACATGGTGGACAAAGCTCCAGATTGTGGTACAGACTGTATGTCATTAGTGCTGTTATACACATGGAGGGTTGCTACATTGACAGGGATTGTCTGGACATACATTTACTGGGTGACGACATCTGACAGTGATATGCCTCTGACATACCTTTCAACTGTCATGTTGTCCACAGACTGGCCAGGTTTTTGCCTATTATGCTTGGTCTATTCCTCGAACAACATCTGTTTTTGTGGGGTTGGTAGGATAATGTGAGGATTGTAGTCAGTAAGTGTTGACATCCACTGGTGTTCCTGATACCATATCCTTCAGGGATGTTCTGTTACAACATGTGTAACACCAGCTACTGTTTTAGTTTGTAACACCATTATGTGTGATATGTCCATCTTTCCAGCCCCCTATCCCACAAGTATGCCATGCCTTGTCCAGATGTCCTGCACTATGAGGTGCAGAGGTATGATATATCATTAATTGCCAACTGCACTCCAGCTGTCATGCCAATGACCTGGCAGACTCCTGGCCATGGTATCCAGCAGTGGCCAGGGTTATGGGTGCACACCCTGGTAATTCTGTGTAAATCTGCACATATGACAGTTATGCATGTCTGGCCATTGTGAACAGACTGCCAACATTGTGTAGCAGTGTTGTGTGTATATGTTTGTTGGGATGAGTAGGGAGAGTAGCAGATGTGAGTGCCAAACATCCTTTACCTATCTGACTCTGCATGCTGCTACAGCTGCTGGCAGTCTATCAGGTCTGTATACTTGTGGGGGCTGACTGTGACATGTCCTGTAACATCTCAGGATTCCTGGTACACTGTGACTTGGGGCACTATATGTAGGGGTGATGTGTGAGTGGCAAACAGTATGTGGTTGCTCACACAGTATTATACTATCATGTTCAGATTGCTTACTGGTATGTCACAGTGACAGGTTGGGAGGGATTTATTTTCCATTCTTTATATAGTAATCACAATGGTGCAGCAGTTAGTGTTGTTGCCTCACAATAAGAGGTTCTCTTGTTCAATTCTTGGCTGCAGCACCTTTTGTGTGGAGTCTGCATGCCCTCTCCATGGTCAAGTGATGTTAAAGACATGCAGGTAGGTGTGAGCGTGAATGGGTGTGCCTTCATTGAAGGTTGGGTGTCGGGCTGGCAACTCGGCACTGTAAAAATTCACTGCCAGTCATGAGCAGACCGGAGTTCCGCTGTGGTGAACCCTAACTGGGAAAAGACAAAAGTCTTATATATATTTATACATATGTATATCTATATTATGACTCTCTACGTTTTCATATATATAACTCATCAGACATATATCTATACCTATCTATCTATCTATCTCTATATATATATATATATATGTGTGTGTGTGTGTGTGTGTCTATATACAACACATGAAAGGTTCTACAAAGCTTTCTCTCTAATGCTGTATGCCTCTATTGGATGATATGTTTGAAAAAGCAACATTAATTGCTCTAGCTCAGATGATGTAGTGGTACATTCCTCTGCCTATAGTATTTAGTGTTATGGGTTCAACACTTAGGAATGCTCTTTTGTTTTTATTAATGTTAAATGACCTGAATACAGAATATGTTTGTTACAGCACTGCAAATTTTCACAGCTCAGATGGTGTAGTGGTATGTTGCTGTGATTGTAGAGGCAGACCTCTCAACCACTCGGGGACAAATTTCAACAGAATCAGGGACAAGTCACGAAACAGTCAGGGGCACTTTTAAAATATTAGTGCTATTAACTTGAAACATTGATAGAATCAGAGCATATGAACTAATACACATTTTCTGAAGTAAAAGAAGTCTATAACTCTTAATTATTGTCGTTATTCATTAAGTGTAATTCACCACCTTTCCTCCAAAAGTCACTAGTTTTAGGAGGGATTAAGAGGGACAGAGCTAAAATTTGAGTCAAAATCAGGGACAGTTGAGAGGTATGTGTAGAGGATAGTCTCCTGGTTTTGAGACCTGGCAGGGCTGACTATTTTGTTAAACAAACCAGATAACCAGTCCAACAATACAAATGAACCACGAAGGCACGAAGTTCCTCCAAAAGGTTTATTAACAACAAGGCACAACAGTTAACCAACACTGACCTAGGTTTCAATAGACTTCCTCAGAGTGTTGGTAATCACACAGTTTTATACTAGTCATCTAGTTAATTAAATAATTACACCAAGCTGTGGCTCTACTTATATTTAAAACGGCACAAAATAACAATTGTGACTTCTACCTTAGTCATTCATACATACAACATTTAACACAAATATCTACCTATATAAAATATATATTGTGCTTATATATTTATATAGATATGTAGTTGATAAAAAATATTTTAAAATACATGTAACAACTATATAACTATATTACTATTAAAATTCCTTATGCTAGTTGTTATATTACTATTAAAAATAATAACCTTAATTTGCATCTTTTACTTGACCAATTATAAGACTGTGGTGAAAAGTAAGCATAGTGTATTAAATAACTATTTTCTGCAATTGTTATCCCAATATGTTTTGCAGCCTAAGATATGGTTTGATGGTTATGAATTCATTAAGCCCTGGAATAAAATGTGCATTTAATATCATCTGCCATTTGAGTTCACAAACATCTAGGTGGTACTCAGTTAGCCTACCCTGTGGGTCCTGAACTAACTGTTCTAATACACAAAAAGAAAATTTGTGATCCTTGTATTCTATTATGTGTCGTGCTAAAGCATTAGTGGGTTTTTGATGCTGAATATCCAAGACATGTTCTTTGATTCTATCCCTAAATTTCCTACATGTCTTGCCCACATAAAATGCCATGCAATTTCCACATTTAGCTAAATAGACCACGTTAATTGAATGGCAATTGAACCTACCCCTAATCCTAATACATGTGTTGTTGACTGTAAGTTTGCTTCCTGTTTTCATAACATAGGGACATGTGGTACATCTACCACACTTACTATTGCCTCTATTTCTATTGGCATAAGTATCCAAATGTGTATTGCCTCTCTCAAAAATTTGTTTCAAGGCTCTGTCCTTACGAAAAATGAACTTAGGTTTATATGATGAATACCCTTGAAAATCTTTTAACTTACTAAATATTTTCCAATATTTTTCAACAATATCAATAATAATATTTGTATCCGCATTAAACGTGGTCACAAATAGTATATATTCATCCCTTAAGTCATACCTCAAATGATTATTTACATTATTGATGCAAACTGAATAAGAACTTTTAAGTATGGACTGTATCTGTCCATTTCTCCTTTTTAGTATACCACTCGTAACAACATGACAGATGGAGCAACCAATCAGGATGAGGAAGTAGAAGATGGGGCGGTGACGGAAACCGTAGTAGGTTCTTATAGTGCCGCCGTAAGGGGTGCAGACCCTTTAGAAGAAGTACCGAGGAGGTCGGAGAGGATAAAGCAGCAAGGTTCTTTTCAAGGAAACGACAGATTTCGAACGGGTCCACAATCGAGGAGGGACTACCACTGGAAAAACCAGGAAGGAGAGTGGCAGCAAACCAGAAGAAGGTAAACAAAAGAATTTTTTGGATACACGATTCAGCCGTATGTGATGAAGACTGCTACATCTGTTTGAACAGTGGCTTTAAAACGCAGATAGGGCAGGCTATTTCTAGCTGCTCTATTACACCTATCAGACTTAATTCAGACGTTTTAAATTTTGAATTTAGTGTATTTAAAGATGTTAAAAACAACAATTTAAACGAAGTTAGTTTATTTACCGGAACCATTGGTGACAATTTTTCAATGGGAAGTGTGTGCACTTATGATTCCTTAACGGAAGATCATGGCAGTACTAATGTAATGGAAGTATGTGGTGGAATGTGTCACGATATGTTAAGTAATGCAGCTATACTCGATGTAAACATTAATTGTGGTAATAATTCTGAATTAGTATGTAACCTGGAAGACGAATGTATTTCGGATAAAGTGCATTTTGATAATGATGATAATAGTTTAATGCAGATGAGCACACATAATGTCATGGGGGGTACGATGAAGTACATTTAGACTTATTTAGTACTAATACAATTAATATTGAGGGGCAAAATATAGACAATGATACCAACATTATAATTATGGAAGGTGATATCCCTACCTCATGTGTTAATGAAGGTAATGATGTAATACAGATAAATCAACAAATGGATGAGTCCTACCCTTTTTATGGGGGACACAATAATGAATGTACTACCCCTATATCGAATCCCACAATAGTATTTAACATCACAAGAGATTTCAAGTTGTTCAACTACTCAAGTACAGAATTTAATACATATCATGCTGACATTTTGTCCAAAGGGTTCAATTTTGTACCGTGTAGAAGAGGTAATGTAGTTGATACACTCAGAGATTTGAAGTTATTTACACGTAAATTAAATTTACTGGCCTACTTTGGATATAAAAAGAACGAAGAGCAAGTAGTGAAAACTATTGATTTACGTAAACCTAGTTATTTTAATCCACCTTATAATAACATGGTACATATTTTTGAAAACTTGTGTGAACAAGACATTAGACAATTATACAAGGACAAAAATGTAGTATGTCAGAGTAATTTAAAACAGGAACATATAGATAATATTCAATATATATGTGGTAATAAAAGCATACGTGTAATGAAGCCTGATAAGGGTAACGGAGCTGTAATAATGGACAAAGTTGATTATGATAATGAAATGTTAACTATGTTGGCGGACGATAGCTATGAGGAAGTTAGTATCAACGAGGTTAACATAGCTTACAAAGATATTGATTTATCCCTTGAGGACATGTTATATCAAGGGCAAATTAATGAAGAAGAATTTTTCTTCATGACAAACAAATACCCTGTGGTTAGTGGGATCTTTGGTATTCCAAAGATCCACAAAGGTATTAACAACGTCCATTTTAGACCGATTGTCAATGGAAAGAGGAGTAAAGTGTCGTTTATAAGTCAGTATTTGGATTCAAAACTAAAGAATGGTTTAAATAGTTTTCCGTACATAACTAAAGATTCTTGGCACTTTCTGGAAAAGGTTAGGAATGTAGAAGTACATGATGACATCGTGCTTTTGACAATTGATGTGGTTAACCTATTTAGTGTTATACCACACAACATCGGTCTAGAATGGTTGGAAGAGCAACTAATAGCCAGTGGGTTATATGAACAAGACCAGATAAATCTCTATGTAAGGTTAATGGATATAGTGTTAAAAAATAATTATATATATTTTGAAGGCTATAAGTTTAGTCAAAAAACTGGTGTGGCAATGGGGGCAGCTTGTGCCCCCATATATGCCAATTATATCATGGCATATTGGGAGAATAATTTTGTCTTCAAAAGTGAATTTAAGCCATATATTAGATTATACACTCGTTTTTTGGACGACATTTTTATTGTATGGCAGGGAGAGAGAAACATTCTTGAGAGATTTATTGACTATATTAATCAAACAGTATGGTTTCTAAATTTTACCCATGAAGTCAGTAGGGATGAAATTAATTACTTAGATGTAAGCTTAACTTATAACATAAATAATAAGTATATATCATCAAAAATTTATAGAAAATCAACATTCTCAAATTCGTACTTGCATTACGACAGCTGGCACCCGGAGCATCAGAAAAAATCAATTGTCAAGGGACAATTTATTAGGGCAGCACGTATGGTTAGTGATGATGTTGAGTTTGTAAAGGAAGTTGAATTTATGATAGAATTATTTACTAACAGGGGTTATCCCACATCATTATGTGAGGATTTAAGGAATGAAATACAGGCAAAAAGGAGAAATGGACAGATACAGTCCATACTTAAAAGTTCTTATTCAGTTTGCATCAATAATGTAAATAATCATTTGAGGTATGACTTAAGGGATGAATATATACTATTTGTGACCACGTTTAATGCAGATACAAATATTATTATTGATATTGTTGAAAAATATTGGAAAATATTTAGTAAGTTAAAAGATTTTCAAGGGTATTCATCATATAAACCTAAGTTCATTTTTCGTAAGGACAGAGCCTTGAAACAAATTTTTGAGAGAGGCAATACACATTTGGATACTTATGCCAATAGAAATAGAGGCAATAGTAAGTGTGGTAGATGTACCACATGTCCCTATGTTATGAAAACAGGAAGCAAACTTACAGTCAACAACACATGTATTAGGATTAGGGGTAGGTTCAATTGCCATTCAATTAACGTGGTCTATTTAGCTAAATGTGGAAATTGCATGGCATTTTATGTGGGCAAGACATGTAGGAAATTTAGGGATAGAATCAAAGAACATGTCTTGGATATTCAGCATCAAAAACCTACTAATGCTTTAGCACGACACATAATAGAATACAAGGATCACAAATTTTCTTCTTGTGTATTAGAACAGTTAGTTCAGGACCCACAGGGTAGGCTAACTGAGTACCACCTAGATGTTTGTGAACTCAAGTGGCAGATGATATTAAATGCACATTTTATTCCAGGGCTTAATGAATTCATAACCATCAAACCATATCTTAGGCTGCAAAACATATTGGGATAACAATTGCAGAAAATAGTTATTTAATACACTATGCTTACTTTTCACCACAGTCTTATAATTGGTCAAGTAAAAGATGCAAATTAAGGTTATTATTTTTAATAGTAATATAACAACTAGCATAAGGAATTTTAATAGTAATATAGTTATATAGTTGTTACATGTATTTTAAAATATTTTTTATCAACTACATATCTATATAAATATATAAGCACAATATATATTTTATATAGGTAGATATTTGTGTTAAATGTTGTATGTATGAATGACTAAGGTAGAAGTCACAATTGTTATTTTGTGCCGTTTTAAATATAAGTAGAGCCACAGCTTGGTGTAATTATTTAATTAACTAGATGACTAGTATAAAACTGTGTGATTACCAACACTCTGAGGAAGTCTATACGACGAAACCTAGGTCAGTGCTGACTATTTTGTTGCTGGGCAGAACAAGGTCTGATGGATACAGACTGATTAAGGCACATTTATGCATATTGTACTTATAATGTTATATTTAAGCAATAACCCATGACTGGGTGTGGGTAATGCTGGATTTACCCAGAGTTGGTGTGGTATGGTCACAAGGGTGGAGCCCGAGTGACCAAACAGTGCCAACCGTGGGTAAATCCAGCATTGTCCACACCCAGCCATGAGTTATTGCTATTATACAATGATATTATTTAAGAAAAACAATACTTACCTTTCTTATATAATGTAATTGTATCATGCCTCTGTGCTGGCGTTCTGCGATTTTCTGGTATCCTGGGGCACTTCTGATGTACTGCACATGCATAAGGGATGTGTTTCCACACTTACGCAGTTTATCAGTGCTGTGCAGAGGTAGCAACGGAGATAGGGAGATCTCCATTGCTTTTTTAACGTATCTCGGTATGTTATACGAGTTGAAGAACTCGTATAACATAGTGATATATATTAAGAAAACAACAGAGATCTTCTTTTCCCTGTTTTTTTATGATATCTTGCTATATTATATGAGTTCTTTAACTCGTACCACATAGAGAGATATGTTAAAAAAAGCAACGGAGATCTTAATTTCACCATTGCTATCTCTGCAGACAAAAAAAAATATATAAAAATAGAAACAGTCCAGGCAACCGGACCTTTTTCCATTAGTATACCCTCGGATTTACAACAGGCACTCTGTTTGGGCTGCCAATTAGCGTACTCATTTTTGTACGTTAATGGATAATCATTGTATAATATAAAATACATGTTTACATACACATTATAAGTTTACATTTACCTTCCATGGCATCCCTCTATGTGCTTTCATTACATTATATTTTTCCGTGACTATACTGTATGAGGCACATGTGTTTATATGGGGGTTTCACATCTTTTATACACTGACATCTCACTTTTGGAACTGCCACACTACCCTGGTTGACAAAAAAATAGTTGCTACATAATTTAAGTTTACTAAAATAATTTTCACACAAGACAATAAGTTGCCTGTTTTGGGACTAGAACCATGAACACCTCCATATAAAGTTGCAACTCTAACCACTACACTATTTTGAATTAAAAGATTTACTTGTCTATTTTCATTTAGCTCCTATGGGATGTTTACACTGTAATGTACATGCCCACTTAGGTGCACTTAAATATTCCTTAGGCCATTCAAGGATATATATATATATATATATATATATATATATATATATATTTTTTTTTTTTTTGTAGGTTATATGTGTGTGTATTGTGGTGTTCTGACAACTACTTGGGACTGTATTTGTGTCATAATGGCAATGATTGGGCTTTCAAGATTCTGTGTGTGTTTCATGCTGATGCATGATATGTTCTCTATGGACTTTCTTGTTTTTGTGGGGCTGTGCCTGCACTTATTTACATTTGGGGGATTTATCCCCTGTTATGTGTGCATACCTCTCAACCTCTTAGAAGAAGAAATCTGGACATAGCCATAAATAAAAGTGGGACAAAGGCCCAAAAATAGGGTCAATTTTTAAATATTGCTCTTGCCAAATTAAAAAGTTGATAGGATAGCAGACTTTGCATTGGCATGAATTTTCTGAAGGGTATAATGTCTGTAACTCAAATGTCTGTCATTTTTTCCAACTTCAGTCTTTAATGATTTTCCACTAAATTGCCAGATAACCATGATTTTATGAAAAGTGGACAATAAATATGAGGCAGATATGTGGACATTCTGTGAACATCTGTACGGTTGAGAGGTATGTGTGTGCATTTGCACACATTTCCTGCTTCTGCAGGATGCAGAAGTGCTATACGGTGCTTTAGCAATACAGGGTGTGTGTCACAGAAGCTGTGACACACCCCTGTATTGCTTTTTTCTGTCCGTTTTTATTTCAATGTCCACAGACACTGACATGATCTATTTTATATTTCAGTGTCTGTGGTCACTGAAATACTGGCATAATATTTGAACTAACCTCTAATATTATGCCAGTACAGCTTAGAAAGTGCCGTATGGCACTTTCTGACCACAGGGGGCGTGTTTAGTGTCCATGCATTGCTCGGACACACCCCCTGCGCTCGTACATGGATCATGTCCATGTAGAGGATACAGTAGTGTGCCTTCATGCATATGCAAGGCGCGCTGCTGTTTTACACAGACACAAACCTCTCCATACAGGAATAGCACTATTCCTGCATGAAGTTTCATGAATCCTGGGGATAGTTTATTTTCCTTAAAGTGAAATATGCTTTAGAATAAAGTATATAAAGTAAAATATATAGTATATATATATATATATATATATATATATATATATATATATATATATATATATATATATATCTAGAGAGAGAGAGGAGAGCAAATATATATATAAAATATAAAATATATAGTGTGTGTGTGTGTGTGTGTGTGTGTGTGTGTGTGTGTGTATATATATATATATATATATATATATATATATATATATATATATATATATATATATATAGTAAAATATAAAGTAGAATATAAGTATATAAAGTAAAAATACTTTAGTGACATACTAAAAAGAGATGGTGGAAAGATTACAGTAAGTCATAGCAGGAGAATACAGGGGAAATATGAGAGTAGAGTAATGGTAAAAAAGTGTATGCATGTATGCTCAAAGTAGCTGTAGCAGAAAGTATACTGTCAGAGAACCACACTAATGCTATGTGAATATACAGCTGTATTGAACAAATTATCAGAACATGATCTGATAGGCACAATATAACACCATCACTTATAATAATTCATGGGATTCACTAGTACCTGAAAACAGTATTGCATTTTTCTATTAATATATATATATATATATATATATATATATATATATATATATATATATATGTATATATGTGTGTGTGTGTGTGTGTGTGTGTGTGTGTGTGTGTGTGTTTGTGTGTATCTGTGTGTATACACACATAATAGTAATCCGAACTGAGTGAAAATATTACAAATATAACACACTATCAAAACCTTTCACTGTTTTACACAGTCTTAGAAGAAATCGAAATGTAATAACACAGCGTATATGGACATGAAGGGAATTGATTACATAATCAACAATAAGTGTGAAAAAAGAACTTGTGGCTAGGGCTGGAATAACCTCTGAAGTATAACCAATATATTTTATAACTTCTTTTGGTGCTGATAAACTGGCAAGAGTACAAATTAATGATTTAAAACAAATTTTAATGCTGTGGTTAGAACCTGGTAATAGTGCATTGATTTAGCAAGAGGCAGTTAAAAAGCTTTACAGAGTAGTGTAAGAAAATGGGCATTGATAGAAATTGATAGCAAACTTTAGAGTAAGAATTAATACAAGGCAGAAGTATGCAGAGAGACTTACAAGAAGTATTAGCACAAAAACAGACAGGACAAAGGTAGTAGAAAGTCGACACTTAAGACCCTCAGAGCAGAGTACTAAAACTACGATAACAGGAAAATGCAGAGTTGTGAACCAACTTCTGTTAGTATTACGCAGAAACCTCAAATACAGGCACACTCTAAGCAACATGCAGTTATAAGGAAGGAAAAAAATAAAACTGAAAATAAACTTTCTTTTGCGATGCCTTTTGCAGCGGGAGGGTAACAGAGAGAAACATAACAAAGGGAGAGGATGGTTTCCACTTGTAACAAGACATGGTGACAGCAACTGAAGAGAAATGAGAACATTCCAGAAGCTTGGGCAGGTATCAGAGAAATTAAAGTCTAAGATTTTTTTTTGTCTAGAGTTACCCACTGTACGGGGAAGACAGAGGAAGATGCAGTGTGATTGTTTTGGGTGAGGAAGTCATACATTTCTCTTCAAAACAAGCTAGTGAAGAAAGTAGCTCAGAGTTAGTTGTCTTGCAGTAAACTACGTAAATCTTATAAAAGTACAGTGGAAAGATGATACTTTAAGTAGGGCAAAGGAGAATATAACCAAGATTGTAGGGGAGAACAGTGAACAAGATGTTCCTATTATCTCTTACCATATTTTAAGCTAAAAGATGCCCTGTGGTAAAGAGAGGAAGGAAATTTTGCATCATAGGATCATAGGAGTTTACTAGGCTATTGACCTGGAGGTCATTTCAAGCCTAGCTATTCCATCCCAATGTAATGCCATAGATACACAGTCAGTACCCATGATTGTACTTAGTAATGACTGTCCATGTCCAGAAGGGTTGTGAGCACTGTCCCCTATAAGAGTTTATGGTGCCCCATCCACTCATCCAGGTTCCTTTTGAACAGTGTCATAGAAGTGCTCTGCTTCACATGAATTGGCAGCCTATTCCAAAGATGCAGCAGTCACTGGGAGACATATCTGTCCCTCCAATATTTCCTATTTAAGTCGAAGGCCATATTCAGGTCCATGGAATGGGTAGCTCTAGTCCTTTTTGATTTATGGATGTGCAGCAAGTTCATTAGGTTTGGGTCTGAGATTGCTCTGTAAGCCAGGTATAAATCTCCCTTAAGATTTAGAGGTGACATGACCTTAGGACACTAGTAATGAAGCTAGCCCATAATCAGATAATAAGAGATTACCTAGACATGAACAAAATTAAGGTAAGAAAATTCCTCCGATTCTGTCAGCCTCTGAAAAATGATTAACCAGATGACATAGAGAAGCTCTATCAGGTTTCAAATTCAAGACAACACCAGCTCAGGAAAACCAAGGGTAATAATTTATTTGATAAAACTCCCAACACACTTTTTCAAAGTGCTTTGTCAGTTTGTATACAAGAAAGCTCTATCAGGTTGCAAGGTAAAGACAGAAAGATAAGAGACACCAACAATAAAATCTTCACTAGTCCACAGGACATCAAAGGCAAATAGAATGAATATTTCCATCAGCTTCTGAATGAAGAAACCCTATAAAAGCTGTGCTGCTCAATACATAGCCTACAATGAAAGAGGACGAAGAGACCACTTTAGAAGAAGTAAGAACAGAACTAAGGAAAATGAAGCCAGGCAAAGCAGCAGGACAAAGTCAAGGCAGATATGATCAATGTGTTGGGTGAAGAAATGGCTTCTGAGGATTCTTATAGGAATATGGAGAGGAAGGTATATTGCAGATGACTGGAGAATAAGCATTCTAGTGCCAGTGTACAAGAAGAAAGGGGACATTCACATCTGTGAGCAGTATAGAGGTATCAAACTCCTGTCACACTGCATTAAAGTGCTAGAAAGGGTGGTCGATAAATGAATAAACGGAATAGCAGAAAATAAGATGGTAGATAAGTATTTTGGATTCAGATCAGGATATAGCTCAAATGACCTGATGTTTGCAATGAGAAAGGTAGTGGAGAAAATACTAGAGATGAGGCAATAGTCCAAATGGATATTGCTAGACTTGGAGAAAGCATATGACAAGGTCCCAAGAGAGCTGGTTCGGGCAGTCTTGTGATGGTTCAAAGTCTTAAAAACATTGGTAGAATTAGTGCAGGTTATGTACAAGGATGCTATGACAAGTATAAACAGTTTCTGGACTAAGAGAGGGATTTCCAGTGCGAGTGTATATGCATCAGGGTTTATTGCTGGACCCAGTGCTGTTCATACTGGTGATGGACTACATTAGGAAACAAGGTGGAGGAGGCTTAACAACAAAGCTGCTGTATGCAGACAATATGGCATTTCAAGCAGACTGAACAAGTCATAGGGGAATTGAATGCAAAACTGAAAGCACATGAGCTGAAACTGAGTACTGACAAGCCAGTGGCAGCAAATAGGGAAAATCATGAGAAGCTGAAAATTGAGATAGAAGGGAAAATAATTGAACAGGTTAACAGCTTCAGGTATCTTGTTTAATTATTTACTTATTTTTTAACTTGAATGGTGAACTGGTACAAGATCATTTTAAGCCCTTATCTGAGACATTTGATGAGACTTAATGATACAAGCAGTATAACAAAGAACAACATATAACATCAACAATAATGTTAAATATAAAATGTAACAAAAGCATCTATTAAATTATGTTTGTTTTCTCCCGGTTTGGGGTCGCCACAGCAGAACTCCAGTCCACTAATGATTGGCAGTAGATTTTTATGGTGCCGAGTTGCCAGCCTGATGCCCAACCTTCATTGAAGGCATGCCCATTCACACAAGTCTTTTAGAGGCCACTCGACCACAGGGAGAACATGCAGACTCCACACAGAAGGCACTCCAGCCATGAATTAAACAGGAGAACTTCTTGCTGTGCAGCAACAACGCTACCGCTGTACCACTGCTGCTAATAAGAATTTTCAAGCAAAAGTAGAACATTACTTTAAAGATATAAAACATCTATTAAAAAAGTTACATTGACTTCAATTAACTGTTAAAACTATGTTGCCAGCATTTACTTGTTAACAGTTTGGTTAGTGTTTTAGTCTTTATATGATTTCAAGCTGTGTCTAAACAATGTCAATGCAGTTATAGCAGTGATTGAAAGAATAAAATTAACAAACTATATAAGGTTATTCAGCCAAGAAAGAGAAAGAGCAAATATATCATATTAATGTACTGAACCTGTAGAAAAAAAAGTAGAAAGATCTGCAATGAGCTTACAGGCTTAAGTTCATAAAGTAGAGACCACAGAATCTCACTCTGAAGTGCAGTCTGAGAAATCTGTGTCATGAGCACAGCAGCAGCAGGAAGTAAAATAATTCTTAACAAATAAAGGAGCATTTTCAGAAATGCCTGGGAGAACTCAATTGAGAGAAGATAACACAGAGAAAAAACAAACCAAAATGGAAATTAGACCTTACAAAGTACCAGAGTCACAAAAACAATTAGTAATGGAATTTCAACATGTGCTCCATCTAGGAGGGATAGAAGAGTTGCAAAGTGAGTGGAGCAGCCTGTTAGTGTATGTTCCTAAAGCTGATGGAAGTAATCAGTTTTATAATGACAATATATGTATGTGTGTGTGTTTATATGTGTGTATATATATATATATATATATATATATATATATATATATATATATATATATATATGTGGGAGCTCTTCATTTGTTCGAACTTTCAAATGTTCGAAACTCATATGGCCGACACCATATGAGCGAACGTTTGAAAGGCCGACAAATGATAGCGGAGATCCCGCTACAGTGCGGGACTGGGAGATTCCCCTTTCCTGCACTGTAGTGCGATCTCAGAGTGAGAATATTTAAGTAGCAGGGGGTGTGGGGGTGCAGGGGGGCTTACCTCCTGCATAACACAGTTTTACTGTGTTTACAGGTAGGTAACTGGTGCTATTTCAGGATGTTGGTCTTTCTTAATGCCAATCATATGGTGTCGCCCATATAAAAGTCGGCATTCTGAATGGTCGACATTCTGACATAGACCCATATATATATATATATATATATATATATATATATATATATATATATATATATATAAAATACATATCTGTGCACCTAGATCTCTTACCTCTGAGTCTACACTTATGGGTGTGCCATGTTATAATTTGGAGGGCTATTTTTCTTCCCAAAGTGTATGCTAAAGCATTTTTATTGAATTTAGTTTTATGCCATGGTTTGGACACCAATCATTTGTCTGATCTAGACCCTCCTGAAGGATATTTACATCACTGGGGTATTCAGTGATTGCCCTCAGCTTGCAATTGTCGGCAAGCTTTATCATCCAGAGGCCTTCCACATTAGCCTTGACTTCAGATAAGTAAATTCCAAACAGGACTGCTCCCAGCACTGAGCCCTGTGGCAAACCACTAGTAACTAGACTCTTGCTGGATCTGGATTCACCTTCTTTAACCACTCGTCCTGTCCACAAGCCAAATAGCTGTCCATCTGGTGATGTAGGGACTTATGCCCAGTTTTGTGAATTTATTTATAATACCTGAGTCAGGAACTGTGTCATGTGCCTTGGCCAGGTCAAGATAGGCAGTATGTACTGTTTTACCCTCATCCATGGCCTTAGTGATTTTCTCAAAGAAATCCAGCATTTTTAGTAGGCATGACCTGCCCTTGAAAAAGCTGAACTGGGTCAAGTCTAGTTTTTAGAGATGTCCTATGTCATTTTTTATCAGGAACATGATTATTCTTTCCATGCCTTACATATGTGACTAGTCAAACTTATGGGTCTGTAATTCCCAGGTCAGTAGATGGTCCCATTTTATGCAGAAGGATGACTGTTACTGTCCTCCACTCTAGTGGGACAAAGCCAGTCCTGAGACTGTGGTTAAGTAGAAATTCTAACGGGCCTGATAAGTCCTGATTTAAGCTGTTTAAAGGGCAACCTGATATATTGTCAGGCCTCACTGAAGCCGTGTTTTTATCTTTAGAGCATAGAGTAGCAACCTGCTCTTTGGTGATAATTAGCAGGAGAATGGTGGACGGTATTTCTTGGGAGGAACTGGTGGTGATGGGGAGGTGAAATCTGAGCTGAATTTGTCAGTCAGCAGATTTGTTTTATCTTCCATCTGAGTATAGGATATATATTTGAACATATAGGCTTTATTCATATTTAGATATATGAACACATATGTGCATGCATGTGTGAGCCTTTATATGTCTCTACATTAGAAAGTGTCAGTATAACATAATTACAGCAGTCATACTTCCAATAGGTTATAAATTTGATAGTTTAATATATGAACACACTGAAATCTGGCAACTCTACACAAATTAACAAAAAAAAAAAAAAGTAATAAATGAATGAGGAAAAAATAATGCTGGAGATGCAGCTGAATAAAGTAATGGGGAATACCTTTTATTGTGATTCTTTCTGCAGATCATATTTTTGAAAAGATGCGAATAGGATGAATACATATCAGGTAAGGGCAATAATGATATGAGGGGGTTGAGGAAGGACTTTAATGAACTGCGGCCAAGGGGTTTCACTTCTGTACCTCCACAGGAGAGGAGAAGCTAAAGTAATGTGACAGAAATCATTAGTTCTGTAATTATTAAAAACATTGGTCAGGACCTATTTAACTTATTCACTCCAATGGAGCTCAGGAAGTTTGCACTGTAACTTCCAATGGGCGGAGCCTAAGTCTTTTCACATAATCAAATTATGCTCTTACATTTCAAACAAATGTTCATACTTCTGGAACCATTCAGATTATTAAAGAAGTATAAATGGCAACTCTTCATCACAAACTATGTTTATATTGGTAGTATTATTTACATTCTATGTCTTAAACCGCATTTTATAAGTCATAGTAAACACAGTAACTGTGGCATTTGTAATATTTTTTAAACAACTTAAAATATCTCAGCAGCCACTCAAGTTACACACATACCGTCAGCAGTATTTTATTCATCTACCCAAGAGCTTTCATATGAGGCTAAGGAGTTCTGTCTGTCTTACTTGGTTATTGAGATATTTAGAAGAATGTGAAAATTATATCTATATAATTTAGTATAATAAAAACACCAGTTAATTTTATTTTATTTATTTATTTTACATTTGTTGACCGGGAAAATCCGACTGGATACATGTCCATTTTCAGCGGAGGCCCGGGGAGAAAAGCTCCACAAATACAGTTAGTACATTGTTACATAGATAAAAAACTGATATTATATTAAACAACTATCATGTAGAATTGAAAAAAGAGAAGCCAGAGATACAGGCATTAATAGTTACATTCATAAAAACATGATATAAGGATGGTATTTAGAAGCAGAACAGATATTTAATTTTAAAAACAATTGTCCTCGTATCAAAGGTAATACAGGTCTAAGTTGGTTCAGAGGGAAGAGAAATACAAGGTGGAAATATCAGGAAAAAAGAAGCTGACATGGTAAATTCCATGGGATTCGTTTGAGAGAAGAGAGGTGAGAGATTTGAGTTACATCAAGGCGTTAATCCGGGAATGAGCATTGGCATAACCAGTGGGACTTAAAATATTGGAATAGACTTTTTTTGAAGTGGGATAGAGAGGTACTGGTGGTAATACTGGAGGGAAGGGAGTTCCATGTATTGGCAGTGATGTTAGCAAATAGAGCATCTCCACCTGCATTATTGGATTTGACATTTTGAATAAGTAGCCTGAGGTGATCGCTTAGGTCATTTGGTGCGGTCCCAGACTTATATGTTTGTGGCTGGCTGTTTATTAGGATCCAGTCTAAAATACTTTCTTTTTGGTTAATGTGGTTAACCCCATATAGGTTAATGTGGATGGGGTTGGTTTCTGAAGAGCATAGGTTCCAATCAATGTTGACGTCACCCATGATAATAGTTTCTTGGGGGCAGTTGTTGGATATCCATTTAAGTATGTTTTCTAGTGTATCCATATTGTTTCCTGGAGGGATATACACTGTAAATAGATTTATACTTTTTTCTTTGTTTAGCTGTATTTTTAAAGCGAGTATTTCCACATTAGAGATATGGGGTGGTTGTTTAGTGTTGAAGGTAATGTTTAGATTGCTGTTATAGAGCACAGCAATACCACCACCCTTTCTATTTATTCGGTCACACACCGACCGCACATCTATCTATTTACCTGCACTAGACAGAGGTTAAATACTAACGCGGTTGAGTTTCCAATGTGTAAGCTTTAAGATGAAATCTTTTAAAACCTTGTATATAACATGATTTTGGAATTATTGATACAAATATGAACAAGCAATATTTGACGCCTAGAGGCGTCAGTAGGAGTTAACTGCAGATGCATCTGGAGACGTTACTTGGATAAAACCATACCAGTAGTATATTGTGTAGATGTGAGTACATGCTGCATATAGAAATGTAAAAACTGATTTTTCTGTCTGAAGTTATCTGCAGATATAAGTGGAGATATAAAAATGAAACAAGTTAAAATGGCAGTAACACTGTTTTTGAATTCCATATTATTTCTAGAGGAGATTGCAGGTTGAAACATTAGTTCTAATTCTTTTATTTTTTATTTGTCATATACCCTCATTTTTCTGGCTTTTATTTTCCATGCTGAAGCAACTTTTTGTCACTTTTATTACTGTATACCTGCATCTATTTCAGAATACAAAGAATGTACATCAGTACATTCAATATTTATTCACATCTAGTTAGTAAAATGTACTACAGTAAGTGCCCAAAGAAAGGGCTTGAATTGGATGATGCAAATGGTACATTTAGATGTTAACAAACTAAGAAAAGAACATTAAGGTAAAGGCCCATTCAAAAAGAACATAAATAAAAAGAAGTGGAAACATCAGGAAAACAATCAAAGCACTCATGCAGTATACAATTCACTACAGAACTCAGTGAGCTACATAAATGATTCTCTAGCCTTAATTGTACAGAGGAAGGTTAGTTGTAACTTTCTTTTTATTTGCCAGAAGGTTAACATTAGTGCATGCATATGCCATTTTCAGAATGCAAAGAATGTACTGCACTATATTTAGCATTATTTCACAACAAGTCAGTAGAATGTGTTGCAATAACTCTGTGTGCAGCACCATAGCTTAGTGACGGAAAGCATAATGGTTCTACAGTTAAAATCTGAGTTTCATAGCTGCAGGACACAAGGTTCAGTACTGACTTCTGCTGTTGTCTTCATGTCCATCCCCCTGTATCACCTTAGTAATGGATGCTAACCCTAATCCTAACACTGCCCTTTCCCCCAGTTCTAGCCTTACACCTTACCTTAATAAAAATCTTCCCGTAACACTGTCAATATACAAGACACATTCGCACACACAAACATGCACAAACACACACTAACAACACTACAGCTATCCTATTACCTAACCCTGACCCTAACCGTGAACTATACACACTACCACACAAACATACACTTATCCCTCCAATCCCACTCACCTATCTTAATAAAACATAATTTCAACATTTGCACCACTCAGCTATCCGTACCATTGAAATTAAACAACAACCCTGCTTTTGTTAAACAAACACACATTCAGCAAAATTCGGGGGAGCAACATGTGCGTGTGTGTGTGTGTGTGTGTGTGTGTGTGTGTGTGTGTGTGTGTGTGTGTGTGTGTGAACTGAATAACATCTAAACAGCTGAACATCGATGTCAGTAATGTTGACAATGCAAATTAAATCAATAGAAAGCCATATGGACCTTTACTTCATTATTCAATGGTGTTCTCTTTGAAACAATGGCCACATTTAACTGTATATTTTATTAAAGTTTTTGTGAAGGATGGGTGGACTAATTTTTAGATGTCATTTACCATACATACTAGAGTCAGGGAGGGGGCTGCCTTGGTTATTAGACTGATGGATGTATACTTTATAAGCAAAATAACATTGATATCAGTTTACAGTCCAGGGACTGATGAGCAAAATGTATGAGTAACCTCAGTAAGCCTGATATTTCAGTAATGCATTGAGAGCACTATAAATGCAAGCTCAATGAAGCAGCAGCAAAGCAGGGGTGCAGTGCTGAGGCATGGTATGCAGCATACCAGTTTGTTCACGATTCACTACAGTGGACCTGTGAATGCTAGACAAAGGGACAGAGATAGGTATATGTGCATAGTATGGTAGCCTCTGCATCCCCCATTAGGCAGCAGTTTCAACCCTGAGGCAGTGGAACACTGTAAGAAAAGTTGGACAGCATCACAGCCTGTGTGCCCTACTTTGTGTGGGTCTGTGAAGCAAAGACACTTACATGTAGCTCAACAATATGCAAACAGGAGGAAAATAACAGATAGTGGCTCTGCTTTGTGAATCAAACATGCGCTTAGACACACACACACACACACACACACACACACACACACACACACACACACACACACACACACACACACACACACACACACACACACACACACACACACACACACACACACACACACACACACACACACACACACACACACACACAGTCCCACCCACCCATATATTTGCATCTGTTTCTGTAATGCACTGTATATTTTCAGGGACTGACATGGGCAGCAACATACACTGAAATGGGAAGACTTCTGAACTGCACAGTTCCTAGAGAT
>NC_056729.1:588587930-588595430 GCF_019279795.1 Protopterus annectens | reverse complement strand
ACACACACACTCATTCATACATGTACACATGCAGATGTACACAGGTACACACCCTTGCACACACATACATGGGCATGCATGAACATGTACACACACATACACAGTCACACATACTCACAAACATGCACACACACACACACACACACACACACACACACACACACACACACACACACACACACACACACACACACACTCATTTACACATGTACACATGCAGATGTACACAGGCACACACCCTTGCACACACATACATGGGCATGAATGGGCATGTACACACACACACATGCACAGTCACACATACTCACAAATGCTCGCGCGCACACACACACACACACACACACACACACACACACACACACACACACACACACACACACACACACACATGAACACACACACAGGAGCATCCCTCTCAACCTCTTAGCACAAGAATTTTGGACAAAACCAAAGTAATGGGGGAACAAATGCCTAACATCAGGGACAGATTTTAAATATTGTTCTTTTAAACTTAAAAAATACTAGAATAAAGGGTTTTGCATTAACATGAATATTCTGAAGGATATGAAGTCTGAAACATAAATGGCTTCCATTAATTAGTAACATCAATCCTCAATGGTTTGTCAACAAAAAAAAAAACACAAATTTTATGCGGACCAAACCAAAAATATAAGGTAGAAATCTGGACATTCTGAATAAATCTGAATAACTGAGACGTATGGTCAGGAAAAAATGGAGAAAAGTATTCAACTTAATTTTTATTTTTTAGAACACATCTTATTTATTCCTCTTATAAAGTATGCTGACCGAGATTATGGCTGCCTGTGATATTATCCTTGTATCATTTTTATGTGCCTTTCACTGAAAAGTCAAGGATCCATACTGCAGCATAAAAACTGAATAATGAGATAACATTTCTTTAATGATTGGTTGCAAAAGTTGTATTAAGTGAAACACACCAAACCAAACTTGACCTTTTGAAGTAATTCTAGATTCAACAAACCTTAAGAAACCACAAAAATTAGTATTATGTTGGGGTAGAACCTCATGGCCCTGTCTCTTGCATCCCAGTAAAAAAATAATCTCTGATGAGTCACTTAACTAGGCAGTGTTCATGGGCTGAGTCTGAAAAGGTTGATATACATCAGTGCTCAACCCTGGTTAACAAATAAATATGGAAAGAAATGTCTCACAATAGTAATGACTTCTGTTCTTTAACTTGTTTTTTAATATACTAGTATGATTTATTTCTAAAAAAACAAACCTAACTTGCTATAATATGGAGGCATTCAACGATGCTTAGAGCTTCACTGTGAGGCTATAAACAATCATTGAGCTGGTCCTTTTGTCCAGTGTTTGCTTCCCTTCATCTCCACGTGTCTAACTGTGTGGTTCTGTTTAAATGTAAAAGTCTGCATTTCAGATGCACATCCAGTCCTATTAGCCATGTTGTGTGAAACTAAAGAAACTCCATCTTATGGTACTTAGTAATTTGTAGAAGTATAAAGCATTTCTGAATGCCATCGATAGGTTCATAGGTAGGTACTAGGCTATCTGCCCGAGGGTATTTATAAGCCTAGCCAGAGTGTGTTGGCTTTCGCCGCCCCATTAATTAATTAACTGATCCTCTGTCAAGCAGAGCCAATGAAGTGATCCCAGGGGTTTATTTTCTGTTACCCATTCACTCGTCAAGGTTTCTCTTGAAGAGTGTAAGTGAGGAGTTCCAAAGCATGGGGAGTCTCTGTGACAGGAATCTATCGCTCCACCATGTTCTATTTATTGTGGTGGCGAGGTTTAGCTCACTAGAGCATGTGGCTCGCAGTGACTTGGATTTCTTTAGGTGGAGCATGTCCATCAATTCTGAGTTGGACATGGCTTTGTAAGTCAGGCAGAGATCACCTCTGAGTAAGCGATATACCACTGAGTACAGCCGGAGTTTTTTTAGTCAGGTGGCATAGGACATATGTTTGAGGCCAGTATTCCTCTTGGTGAGGTACTTTTGTGGTCTTTCCAGCTGTTGGAAGTGTCTTGTGAGGTACATCCCAAATGGGGCATTGTACTCTATGATGGGTCTGATGAGTGATGAGTAGAGGGGCACTGTAACCTCTTTATTTCTAGATGTGAACCCTTTAGTAATTAGATGGGCCACATAGAAGGATTTCCTAAATACTTTGGCAATATGATTGTCAAAGGAGAGATTACTATCTACCTGAGTCCCCAGATCTCTTATTACCTCTTCTGTATTAAGGGGGCTGCCACCTATGTGGTAACTTGTGGGTGTTTTGTTTTTCCCAAACGGGATGACTATGCATTTTTTGGCATTTAGCTTGAGGCCATGACTTTGACACCAGGTGCCCGTCTCAGTAAGGCCCTTTTGGAGGATGTCCATGTCAGCCAGAGAATCAGTTATGGCTCCCAGTTTGCAGTCATCAGCGAACTTGGTTAGCCATAGTCCTCCTGCATTTGCCTGTACTTCTAAGAAGTATATGCCAAACAGTAGGGGTCCCAGGACCGAGCCTTGTGGGACACCACTTGTGACTGGTTTAGAGTCGGACCTGGAGCCCACTATTCTTACCGTGTGAGTTCTATCTGTAAGCCAGTTAGCAACCTATCTCATGACGTAGGGGTTTATGTTCAGGCTGGAGAGTTTTTCTGTAATACCCGAGTGGGGAATGGTGTCAAAAGCCTTGGCGAGGTCAAGGTAGGCTGTGTGAACCACCTTTCCCTCGTCTATGGCCTTGGTGACTGTCTCAAAGAAGTCAACCAGGTTTAGAAGGCATGGTCTGCCCTTAACAAAGCCAAACTGGGTCAGGTCAAGTGCTTGGAGGTTCCCAATGTCTTTGTTAATGAGTTCCAGGATGATGCGCTCCATAGCCTTGCAAACCAGGCTAGTCAGGCTTATGGGGCAATAGTTACCAGGGTCAGTTGTGGCCCCTCCTTTGTGAAGAGGAATAACCATTGCTGTGCGCCATTCTGTGGGCATGTAGCCTGTGGAGTGGCTGAGGCTGAACAGTGTGTTTAGGTGGGGGGTTAGTTTGTTCTGTAGTTTGTGCAAGACGCAGCCTGTGACACCATCTGGCCCCATTGACGCTGTGTTTTTGGCTTTTGAAAGGGCTGTTTTCACCTGTGCGTCTGTGATTTCTGGGACACTACACTTTTCCGGTATTGCTGTGGGCCCTTTTGGGGGTGAGAGGGAGGTGAAGTTTACACTGAATCTATCTGCCAGGATGTTGGCAATATCAGTAGGTTTAGTATATTTTGTGCTATTTTGCACTAGTTCAGTGCATATCTGTGAGTTGCCACTTAGATTCTTAACATAGCTAAAGAAACGT
This sequence comes from Protopterus annectens, assembly GCF_019279795.1. NCBI lineage: Eukaryota > Metazoa > Chordata > Ceratodontiformes > Protopteridae > Protopterus > Protopterus annectens. The sequence continues at coordinate 588,592,098 of NC_056729.1, read as the reverse complement.
GTGGTATGAGTTGTAGCCCGGTAGTGCTGGGGTGCTCTCTGGAGCCTTGAACCAGGTTTCAGTTACTGCACAGATGCTGACATTCTCCATACTGAGGAGTGCTTTGAGCGCATGCATTTTGAGATTTAAACTCCTGGTGTTGAGTAGCATAACCTTCAATTTTTTGTTAATTGTGCTGTTTATGAAGGTGGATTTGACTTTTGAGCCTTGCCTAAAAAAAGGCACTATGGGGGCAGCAAGAGCCTTGGCCAGTATTAGAAAGCCTAGGGGTGACAGGTGCAAGCCATCTCTTGCGAAGCAATACGGCTTGTCAAGCATGTAGTCCCAGGCTGACAGACACTGGATCCCCTTTGAATGACACCAGAAGCTTAGCCAATTGTTGAAATTGATAATTTTTTCTTTATACTGCGGTATCATTCTTGGTGAGGGCAGGATGCTACTCAGGATCAGGGTCATGCCAGCCTGGACTACATGATCAGAGAGCTCTTCCATGTCTCTTTTCATGTAGTCCAGGGAGGTACGTCTCAGGTCATTCACACCAACATGAACAATGACAGTCATATTTGTACTTGTTCTGGAGTGACCTGAGTGCTTGTGTTATGTGGTGGATTCTGGCTCCCAACAGGCAGCTAACAGTAACCTTCTGCTTGTCCAGCCTAGTGAGTGGGACGTCAGTGTGCCTGACTATAGAGTCACGTATTACTAGTGTGTTAGGTATGTTATTTCGCCTTAAGGGCTGTGATTGTGCGGCACACTAATTTTGTGTTTTATGTGTTTTCTGGTTTGTGACGGGAGGTGCAGGTTGTTTGGGTGTCTGCTTTGGAGGTCTCTGATGCTTTTGCAGGTTTTTATTTAGAGCCTCCAAGTATGATTTTGTGTATTTGTGTGTATTTTTTGCCAGTGCTATTTTAGTAGGTCTATGTGTGGCTGGAGGTGTGGTGCAAGTGTTAACCTTCTCCTCTTGACTATCTGTTGGGTCTTGGGTGGAGACAGCTTAGCTTCCAGTTTGGCTGTATAATTGCCTCTCTTGCATATGTTAGTGTTTTGTGGTAGGAGGAGAGGGTTGTCTGTGTACATGAGGCAGTTGTAACATTGCCTCAGGATACCCAGATTCACAAGCTGGACTGGAGAGTACAACTGAAATTGCCCTTTGGTCATGCGTGAATAGTAGGGTGAGCTGCTTAGTCGCTTGGTTGGTGAGAGGTGAATAAAGAGCCTTGCCCTGCTGGGCAATCAAGTGTCAGGGTATATTAGTTCTTTCTATTAGGTCTGAGCAAGTGCTGGGCTGTAGGATGCTTTTTGAGTGCTTAGGTTGAGAGTTAGACTAGTTTCAAGGGAAAAACTGAAGAGGAGACTTAGTGGAGCCAGGAATAATTTAACCGTAGCTAACCGGCACTGCCCGGCATGCAAAACCGTGCAAACATGGTTTTTATAGTAGGGAAATGAAAGAGATAGAAATTAGCCCAAAATGGCCAATAAACTACTAACTTCTGAGCTGGAACCACTCCTCCAGGGACAGATAGGCTGCTCAATGCTCCCCTCTCTCACAGGTGAACAGAGAAACTTCCTTCTATCCAAGTAAAAATGCTTGTAGTACGTAACAATCGCTAACGTATTACGTGTTTTGATTTACTTAAGATATATGTTTGACATGGTTACACAAGTGCACACATTCACTATAACATTTATAGATTACTTTGGGCTGTCACAGTGTGTTTAGATTAGTTGTATCACTTAATGTAAGCAGGTGCGTCTTAAATCAGTAATGTTTATGAAGGTGTATCTCTTTAATTAGACCCTTGCATGATTAACATTGTTAATGATTGGGTAGTTTGACTACCGGTCTGTTTAAAAATGGTTTGTACTTTCATACTTCACTTCTGAAGAAGTTTGCGTGTCAGCAAACGAAAAGCGCTTAAAGTTATTTTAGAATAAATTCCTTGGTTTTACACTCTGCAACTGCAGTGGCAGTGTTTTTTATTCCAAGTTTTTGTGTGCCATTTCTATCCAAGTAAGGTATGGGCAACTCAGAAACTAGTATCACAGCCCTTAATTCAGTACTAGCCTGAAAGCTGGATTATACTAGCTTAGAAAGGCGGGAAACAAGGAATTATTTTTGTTTTTTTGAAAAGATAAGGCAAAAACAGTAAATAAAATACACTTAAAACAGTTTTAAATGACTACAAACGATCAGAAAAGGCTATCGCACTTTAGTGTAGCCTTAAAACAGCTAACAAATTATTAAAAAAACGACTTTTTAAAAGTGCAGGCAGTCAAATAAGTACAATATGTGAAAAAAACAAGCTTTTAAATCACAATAAATGCTGGAAAATCTGTATTTAGGCAGAAAACAGTTAAGTACAGCAAGGAGGTATAGAAAACTGATACTTAATCACTCCAAGGTCTCTCTTCTAAGCTAGAAGGCTTGTATCAGTTTAAACCTTTCTAGTGCTGCCCAGTAGGTTAGTTACAGCAAAGATGGGAAACAAGTGCAGATGTGGTCTTTTAAACCAGAAAGTTGAAAGAGACGGACAAACTGTCCAAATGGTCAATAAACTACAATTTCTGGGCCAAGAACCACTCCTCTCATGGTAGACAGGCTATTTTGTGCTTACCACTCCCACTGATAAGCTAGTAGGCTTTCCTCCAACACAGAAAGGCTTGCAGGACTCAGAAGCTTAACAGTCCTGGATACAGCAACTCTGTATTTGGACTGGGCTAGTTACAGGAAAGGTGGGAAACAAGTGCAAGTGTGGCTTTTAAACCAGAAAGTTGAAAGAGATGGAAAAATACTGCTCAAACGGCCAATAGCTACAATTTCTGGGCCAGGAACCACTCCTCTTGTGGTAGATAGGCTAACTAATGATTACCACTCCCACTGATAAGCTAGAAGGCTTTCCACCAACACAGAAAGGCTTAGGGGGCTCAGAAGCTTACAAAGAGTCCTGGATACAGCAGATCTGTACCTGGACTACACTAGTTACACGAAAGGCGGGGAACAAGTACAAATGCAGGCTTTTAAGCCAGCAAGTTGAAAGAGATGGAAAACTGCCTAAACAGCCAAATAAACTACAATTTCTGGGCCAAAACTCACTTTTCCCATGGAGGATAGGCTAACTAGTGCTTACCACTCCCACTGATAAGCTAGAAGGTTTCCCTCCAACACAGGAAGACTTAGGGGTCTCAGAAGCTTACTAACAATCCTGGATACAGCAACTCTGTAACCAGACTAGGCTAGTTATAGGAAAGGCGGGAAACAGGCACAAGTGTGGCTTTCAAACCAGAAAGTTGAAAGAGATGGGAAAAAAACTGCTCAAACAGCCAATAGCTACAATTTCTGGGCCAGGGACCACTCCTCTTGTGGTAGATAGGCTACCTGATGCTTACCACTCCCACTGATAAGCTAGAAGGCTTCCTTCCAACACAGAAAGGCTTGGGGGCTCAGAAGCCATGGTAGATAGGCTACCTGATGCTTACCACTCCCACTGATAAGCTAGAAGCCTTCCCTCCAACACGTAAAGGCTTGGGGGGGCACAGAAGCTTACACAGAGTCCTGAATACAGAAAATCTGTACCTGGACTAGACTAGTAACAGGAAAGGCAGGAAACAAGCTTAGAATTTTTATTTTTATTTTTTTACAGAAAAGCAGCTAAAACTGCAGTAAATACAATTCAAATTGCAGTGCAGGCCAGCACACCCGAGTGTGTAGCAACACTACAGCAAATACAGTTCAAATAAATGCAATTAAATTAACAAATGACTAAAAAACAAGTGCAGAAGGCAGTAAATTAGAAGGCTACTAACAAGCAGTAGTAAGTGCAGAGTAAAAGCGACTGAACAGATAGCACACAGAACAACAACTAAGACAGTTACAGTAAGAGCAGCTGAATAAAATATATACATATTTTATTTATTTATTTATTTATTTATTTTGAGGGAGGGAACAGAGCAGGATTAACAGGCTACAGGGGTTGTCCTTTCCAAATGCTCTCTTTGTACACAGTAGGAGTGTCTGAAATAAGAATATGATCTCACTGCACTCAGCTGAGTGAGCAAACGAGATGGGCCCAGAAGGAGTATCCAAATACAAATCTACAAGAGGGGTTGGAAATTTCAAAGCCACCAACATTCACACCAAAACAAGAACAGGGAGAGTGGATGAGGAACT